>NC_068357.1:27668819-27787840 GCF_020536995.1 Dreissena polymorpha
TGCATGACAAAAGCAATTCGAAAATAGCACCAGTATTGTATAAAGCATAACTAAAAATGTTCCCAATTAGACAATTACGAGATCTCACTCAACGTACTTACTTACACTCCTTATTTGTATTTTAGACCAACACATTTGTTGTAGCAATCTTTACGAATGTGTGCTTTGACAATTCGCCCTTAACCGTAAATTTTTAGATAGGATTGATTAAATGTACGAAGATCTACCTACTTTGAACAACCTACTACGCATCTTTATGGATTAAGACTTTCTACAAAGTACTATTAATTATGTCAATAAGGCTCGATTGGTCATTGTCGGCTAAATGTACCCCGGGTAATTTTAAGTGTACTTAAATGTACCCGGGTACGGAAAAATTACTACGAAACGTACCCGGTAAATTTAGACTGCACCCGAGTTTTATTCCCACTAAAATCCAATATCGGTAAAACGCGCAACGGAATACAAAAACAAATTCTCTTTGAACAAAACCTGCCTCAACATGCTTTTTTGAGTATAAGTTTCGGTACTATAGAGGTCATGATATAAAATATTGACATAACATATGAAACATAATTAATTTGAAGGAAAGAAGCCGACAACGACCAGTTCAGCGTTTGAAATTCCCGGGTTCCTTATAATATATTTTCAGTAACCGGGGTACATTTAAGTATACTTAAGAGTATCCGGGGTACATTTAAGTAAGATCCGAGCCGAAAATGACCAATCGAGCGTCATTAACTAGTCGTTTCGTACCCATCAAGAGGATCCAAACGTTATGCCGTCAGGATAGTAGAGGTTCGTATCGGCAATTATTTGTAGATGTCATTGTCAATCTTTTCAATTGCCCCACGGGCGGCAGCAATCCAACGATAGGTGGAGTCGGTTACAATAGATTGTGTGGGACAACCAATCAACGGCGATCTTTGGATATTGAAAAGGGTTATCCACACTAAAATGTTATGTCCCATCGACTTAATATATAGTCGCATCCCAGCAAGACAACTCACTTACTTTGACTTGCATAGTATCCACGTGCCCTTTGTTAAACCTTTGATGGCATGGTTTTACAGTATGAGAAATTAAGTTGCCAAAACTAACAGTATTGTTTTCATTAACGCATTTTCATCTCTATGTGGATCTAACAAACTTCATACAAGCGTCACATAAGAGCGGCATTTACATATTGTATAAAAAAAAGAAAACTATGAAATAAATTGAGAACAATTTTCAAATATAATAAATATATGTGCTGTGACATGCATACAAAATGAACAGTGGAATACACATGAGGAAGTAAGTTCGGTATAAATTTCGTGGTTGTATTTCACATATGAAACGCATATATGCATTTAGACGATTAAAATGCATTCTTCCACTCGTTCATGTCATGACACGTCATATTTTCTTTAATAGAACATATATCCAAACATTTTAGATCAATATTGTGCTTCTTTAAAGTCTCTATAACGCTCAAAATCAACGAAAATTTCGTTTAGTATTTCGTAAAATAAAGTTAACACCTGAACAATCAGTGTTCCTTATAGCAATAGCCAAAATTTCAACGCTAGATGTGGTATGATTACATAGATTTTTGTAGAAACAAAATGCTCGTTTTTATTTATTTGTGGCCACAATAAATTCCCGCGAATATATCTATTCATACGACACACAAACACCATTTTAATGTTCATTCGTCGTATGAATAGATATGCAAAACAATAATAAAAACGAGCATTTTGTATCTACAACAATCTATGTAATCATACCACATCTAGCGTTGAAATTTTGGCTATTGCCATAAGGAACACTGATTTTAATTGGTTTAGTTTATTGTACGAACAAATGTACGAAATTTTCGTTGATTTTGAATAGTAATGTTACTTTAAATCAGATGACAGAACTCGACGTTTCAAGCTAATTAAACCACTCAAAGCCATAATACAATGACTTTTCGATGTAAATATGTCTGGTAATTGTTAGATACATTGTCTTTCCGTCCTAAGATTGTATGATAACAATGCAATCTTATGCTAGCACTTACGTTCGGAAAGCAATTAACTCTCATGAAGTGTACATATCTTACTGCACATAAAAATCATACTGAGTAAAGTAGTTTATAACAGAATTCGTGAATGTTTATAATACTTAAAAGTGTAACTCCTCTCATCAAAAACTTAATATTAAATTGAAGCAAAACATTCAACAATATCTTTTGTTTGAATTAAACATTTAAATTTTACTATATTGTTAATGTATACATAATTTGAAGTGTTTTCATCTTAGGTAGGTTTTTTTTTCACACTCTGTTCGTTCCCTCTAATGCATAAAGTGTCCTTTGTGTCATCGAATCGTATCACAATATGTAATGTTTACTATCAAAATGACCGGTTAATAAAGATTACTTATTCATAATATAAATACGCGAGCACAATAATTATACGAGGTATTTACACAATTATACATATTCGTTTTGAATACATTATGGTTTGTTAAGAATAAATACATCGTCCTAAGTAAAAATTCATGACCTAAGAGCCTCTAGGTACTCCAAACGGTGTTATCTAATACCTGAACAGTCCCGGATGAAACACCAAGGTGGAATTGTTTTGCACTTGTTACATTATCCGTACTTGCTGTGTAATTTTCAACGGCTAGAAGCGACCTGCAAATTTAAATAGTGTACTGTAAATTCATTATTTTACTGCAAACGATCGCAAATAAAAATGATGTTAAAACACATTTGAACTTGCGCTGTTATCAAAATATTATTGCATAAATATTGACCTTTCTTTTTTTGAACATATATTGCAGGGGTAATGTAAAAACCATATAATGAATTAAAAAGGGCAAATAAAATTGCAACTTAAATTGCCATTATATGGCGATCCTCCATATTGATAAGATGAGCGTTAAATCTAAGGTTGTTCTAAATAAATAATACATTACGTTCTCAGAAAGTGAACCGTTTAATATTTTAGGTCAGCAAAAAATATTACGATTACTGATTGTAGTATACAGTTCTGGTAATCAAAAATAAAAATAATATGACTTGCTGCCCAGTGACGTCATTTGTATTAAAATTGCCTTTTTCGTAGAAAAAAAAGAAAACAAAAACTGGACTTAAACAGTGAGCTAATTTCAATCGATAAACAAGAAATATGGAGTGTTTATTGAATGAAAGTAAAAAACGTCAACGTTTTTAATATTTGAAAACCTGCAGTGTCCTAAACCATTACTTGCAATTAAGTGACAACATATTGTACGTTCTAATAAGCTTGGATTATTGCGCAGGAAAGCATTACATTCTGAATATCGGAATGTTATATGGAAGTTAAAACTGTTAACGATTGTGTTCCCAGAAATTACAACACTATAAGTTTGGTTATATAAGCGCGATACAATATACTGAGTGTCCTTGTAATCAGCACATACAAAGTTTTATAATTTACAGCAACTTATTGAATAGATACTGTTTATCATGCCTAAACGATGCAATGCATTATGTGACAGAAAGAAGCTAATGAAAACAAAACACATGATTACCTTCAGTTCCATTCATGGTTTGGGAATGCGCACGCACAGAAAGAATGGCAACCGTACACAGCACCACTTTTAAACCCATGTTTGAGTCAATCACTATCTGCGCACCTGTCAAATCAAACCCTATGTAAACTTAATGAAACATCAGCTGCACTAGCTTTAGAAATCAAAGTACTGACAGTACTGGTGTGACGATGCTTTTGAGAGGATGGATATAAAAGCATCAAGTTAAGTTTATCTGCATCACCACAATCACCACAATTGTGTATGTTGGTACAAAAAAATTTGGTACACAAATTTTGCGAAAACAATTTGGGTATGAAAACAAATTTGGGTACGAAAAAATATTTGGGAACAAAAAAATTGGGAGCGAAAAAAATTTGGGTACGAACAAAAAATTGGGGATGAAAAAAAAAATGGGTACGAAAAAAAAATTGGTACGAAAAAAAATTGGGTACGAAAAATTTTAGGTACGGAAAAAAAATTGGGGGAACGGGAAAGTAGTACCTGTGGGGAACTTGACCCACACTCGCACATTTTCGGCCCTTTCCGTCAAACATCAGATAAGTTCATCGAAGGCAATAGTATGAATACACATTTCGAAAGCGGTTATGCGGTCCTACCTACGCGCGTCAAAATGTAAGCGAAATATGTACACAAGTCTGTCAGGAATGATTGAATTAACGAAGAAAATCGTGTATTGATGTAAGTTTTTTGAAGAAATGTGCAGAAAATATATTAAACAAGAGCTGTGTTTGTGAAACACAATGCCCCCTGCTGCGCAGCTTTGAAGCCATATATTTTAAATTTGACCTTGAAGGATGACCTTGACCTTTCACCACTCAAAATGTGCAGCTCCATGACATACACATGCATGTCGAATATGGAGTTGCTATCTTCAATATTGCAAAATTTACCTTTGACCTTGACCTTGAAGGATGACCTAGACCTTTTACCAATCAATATGTGCAGCTCTATGAGATACGCATGCACGCCAATATTACAAAAAGTTATGGCCAATGTTAAAGTTTTCGGACAGACAGACAGACGCTTTATATTTGACATTTGGCCTTGAAGAATGACCTTCACCTTCACCTTTCACAACTGAAAATGTGCAGCTCCATGAGATGCACATGTATGCCAAATATCAAGTTGCTATGTTCAATATTACGGACAGGACGGACAGACTGACACACTGACTGACTGACTGACAGTTCAACTGATACAGGCCACCCTTCCGGGGGCATAAAAAGCAATGGCGAATCAGCCACATAATTGTTAATAGTTTGATATCACAAAATGAAAGTGAAAGTAGAACTGTCAAAAATGACAACCTGTCAACGTGTTGTTTTTGCTGGCACGAGAGGGCGATTACACTCAATGTGTTCACATTTTGACCATAGGCTTTGTCAATGACCTTTATAGTATGGGTAGCTTTGATATTATTTATTGCTATCATGTAACTGCATGATTGTGTATATGTTTACAATACACAAAGCATAAATAATAATATAAATATACTGATTGAGCTTATAATAATCTGAGAACTATAGCCAGGTCAATTAAGGACTTAAAATACAATTTTGTGTCCTGATTTCATGAAGAAATGACCATGCATGTCCTAGATTTCAAATTCAAGGCCCTGTTGTGACACATTGATAGCATTACCGTTAAACTGTTACCAGGCTTATGAAATTAGTTTTTATTGAACTATCTAAGGAAATCTAAATCAGGCACTGATTTTTCTTTTTTTAATACAGTCATAGATCAGTTGTGGCCTCTGGGTAATGACCAATTTTTGCTTACTTGTCACACCCTTAAAACTTTCCACGCGTCTATAATAGCAAATCTTAATTTAAGTGATCTTCAATGGTACATTTAAACTTTAGCTCTTTTACAAGAGTGCAGGTAAAGTCCAGTCACATATTTAAATCTAGGCTATGTCAAAATCAAAGTGTCAAAGACGAATGAAAGATGCGTTCATTAATTATTGTCCAGTTGTTTACTACTGCTGTAAGTTTTAATATAATATGACTGATGAACATCATGTGAGAGAAAATTCACATTATCATTGTATATCAGGTTAAGCAGCCTTTTAGATAACAAAGTATGCTAGTTTTCAATGTCGCTTCTGGGGATCAAACCCGAAGGGCTTTTAGGAAGATTCTGAAATTTTCGATCCCTCGAGAGCAACCAAACCAAAAATTAAGTCAAATATTGCCGACTCGGTTTTCTGAGTCGGTTCATGAGGGATAATGGAGCTTGATTGGTCATTGTCGGCTCTGGTTCTACTTACATGTACCCCGGGTACTCTTAAGTATACTTACATGTACCCTGGGTACTCTAAGTATCCTTACATGTACCCCAGGTACGGTAAATAAACGTAATTGTACTCGGTCCATATTAGACTGTACCCGAGTTGTATTCGCGCCCAAAATCCGATGTCGTAAAATTATTTGAGCCAGGTCACAGGAAAAGCGCAGTCAAATCAGTATCCAATTTAATTATTTGTTATTGTCAGAAAAACGCTTTTAAGCAAACAGCTTTCAAGCGACTGCAGGCTGATCTAGATCCAAACTGGCCACAATCGCCTTAATGTCTCTTTTACTGTGACACAGTTCATTTAACTTTAAAATGATAAAAAGTACTAACACTAAGAAAGAGTACACACCAGTAAAGAGTTTGAAATCAATGTTGAATTTCAGGACAGCTTGGTGATCTGCAAATCCCCGATGAAATGTTGATATCGGGTATCATAGTCATTCAATAAGTTGCAAAATGCTCGAATACAATTTATAAAGCACAATGTGACTTATATTGATAACTTAAAATACCAGTATGCCAGTTTTGCCGTGTCAAGCTGTTACGATCCAGAAAGTCCTTCATTCACATCGAGTATATATCCTTCGAATTCCGACTATTGTTGTCATAAGCGGAGATTTAGTGAATAAATAATTCATATATCCTAAATGACAGCTACTAAATAGCGAAACAAGCCAATTTATGCAGTAAGAAAGTTTTGAATCGAGACTCTCATGGGGGCGGCCATTGTTGAATGTTGAAACACGAACGACAACTCTGCTAGGAGAATGTTATCAATGACGAGCAATCTCCTACGCAGTGGCGAATGCAAATGGGAAGTAACTGAAAAATCGAGTTATCTCAATCGGACTGGTTCGGTCTTTAACATAGGTCGCTATTGTGAATATTTTTTTGATGGTAATCATACCTTGGGCGATGCTGTTCCAGCATCGTCAAAAACTAATCGTTGCGTGTCACACTTTATTTATTCCAATGAATGTATTTACGAAGTGTGAGAATCTACTAAAAAACACACAATACATGAAACACACAAAGTCACAATATACACACACAAATATACTGTTTCCCAATTGATACTTGTCCCAGAATTATTCACGAAACATTAAATGTTAATGTGTATAAAAATATCCCCATAGCATTTAAATCAAATATTAATATTATTAATTTCTTATTGCTTAATGATTGGATGCAAACCAGAAAGCATTAAAGTAACTGTCTGAGGCAAAAATAAATTAAAATAACATGAAACTAAAACCAGCATAAACTACTCATAGTTCTTGAAGTAAGCACCCACATATGTATAACAAAGTGGTTTCTGCGTTACTTTGTCTCACTAGAGATGTATTTGCAAATACCAACTTACTGTAGGTTACCATATGTTCAAACCTAATGCTTTTAATGATTGAATGGTCAAAGCTCAACAATACGTTTAACATCATAAAAAGATAGTGATTACGAGTTGCAAAATAGATAGTGAATACGTATTGGAAACCAAATACATTGAGTATATGAGATTTTTTTTAATACATAAACAAGCGACAATTAAAAGCGCAGCATATGATCAAACACATCAACTAAATTTGAGTCCAATACAATTGCAAACAATTGTGTGTGTCAGTCATAAGCTCATTCATGTCGATTGTTGGTACTTCTCAACAAGCTTTTGCAGAAGACACATAGAGACATGTTTGGTTATCCACGAAAAGGAGGAAATTGTGTTGGTGTTGTTGTCAAATTAGTTGTCAATTTTATTGAAGTAGATTCGGGGTTCCAGTAAATGATTTGTTTATTTATCAATTATTCCTTAGTCATATTCATGTATTGTTCTAAAATCGGGAAAAAAAATGGATCCGTAAAATCGTTAACTCTCCCTTTAAATATAACATTGAAAGAATATAAAGTTAACTACCTTTAATTGAGCGAAGCAAATTTATAAAATATTTTATACCGTTTCCGTGTCTTGTTTGCATTTAAATCAAAATTACTAATCTCAATAAATATTTGCTTCATTGTAGGACAACTTAATATGGTAGAATCCAAATGTTTGTAATGATTATAATTGTTGTAAACCATGTTGTTCACTATATTTACACTGATACCATAATATACGCACCATTTTAGCATTTGTTATTTATACCTTTAAACATCATTAAACTTACCAACTATGTATGAATAGAAAAGGTCACATAGATGAGGCTAGGCGATAACAGGTACACATATTGGGGAACAATACTTTCACCTAAGTCCTCTTGTTATTCAAGAATCTTTTAGTAACTTCTATTTAATCTTATATGCATTAACGTTAGAAGTTATGTTGGCGATGTTGGTGATGGCGTGGTCATATGGTCGATTGCTGTTGCTGTCTAGGAGTTGATAATAGCACGTGCACATATTAATATAGTCGCATACAAAGTCCAGGGCCAGACGACACGTTTTAGTCGTGATGCAATCTTTATTACAAGCGTTCCTGACATAATCCGAGCTATCAATATATATATATATATAATATATAGGTACATGATTTTAATGGTATCCATAGTTTCTATAAACAATGTTATTTCTTTGGTAGTCATAACACGGTAATACTAAAGGTCCCTTTATTGCATTCATCGAACTCGCATGCATACCTTGAATGACAAATGAAAGTATGTACTTTCATTCTGTCGATTATATTTTTAAAAAATCAGAATAAAGTTAACATCTTTTAAATCTTCAAATGCTGTGTTGAACTTGACTTATTTCCAATTGTGGGTGTACTATTCCCCAGTTTGGAAGGTATACAACCGAGATATATTTGAAAAATGAATCACACGTGACGTTATGCCAAATTTAATGCAAAAAATGATGTAAAATACACAGTTTACTAGTGTTCGGTGTGCAGCGGGTTGGCAGCTCGCTGTACTATCTCTGTAAAGAAACAACCATTAGGATTTCTTCAACCAACAGACAAAAACAATACCCCCAGGGCCTTCCGAGAGGGGGGATGATGAAAGGCTCAATAAGACGGATTCAGCGGAAACGACACAGCGATAATTATGGACTTTGACTAGGGATCAAACGGTCGTATGTCAGTGTTGGAAAGATTGTAAAAACTATCGAGGGATGAAAATCAAGGGAAGAGCGGTTGTCGGTTGGAGGGGAAGCCGAAGCAACGTGCAGGTATTCCTGGTGAAACGAGGGAGATAGCCAGTCTGGTTGCCAACCACAGTACTGGTGGTCTCTCAGCTCTGGTTTTTGCTGTAACTGATGACGGTTCTGAAGCTGAGGTGACTCAATCACTTGATGAGTTTCTTTGAGAGCAGGGTACCATACCTAGTATGACCCCTACAGAGCAGAGAGATGGAAGTGCAGAAGCATCACCAGTGCATTCAAGTCCAGAAAAACTGGTCTTCCCAGATTATTGGTGTACACCACCCGCTGCAGGATAAAAAAAGGACAAGACCGTCCCTACCAAGGAGAGAATGCAACCGACTTCTGAAGAAAGAAGATTCAAGATTGCCTTGCCAACTATGAACAACAGTGGATGGTCAGCGTTTGATGAGGATTTGGACCAAGTACTTCAGACAGCATTGGATCAGTCGATACAAAGCTTCAAGCATTACCTTCGATCACCTACGCCTTAGGAAATGAGAGATTGGGACTGGAGTAGAAAGCAAACCTCTTGAAACCACCGCAAGTTCCGAACAGAAGACTCTGTGAAATAAAAAAACTCAGGACAGAGTTGCGATCCCTAATGAAACGCTACAAACAGTCAAGCGAGATTGAGAAGGAGGGACTTGTGAAACTAAGAGAAGAGGTTAGATCAAGGCTGAATACACTAACAAACGCAGAGAGGCTTAGACAGAAAAGGAGGGATAGAGCAAAAAAGAGCAAAGCTTTCGTTAGTGACCCCTACATGTTCACAAAGGACTTGCTAAGTGGAGAGAAGTCTGAGAAACTTGAAAGCAGTCAAGAGGAGGTAGAAACCTTTGTGACGGAGGTCCACTCCGACCCACTTAGAGAGGAACCCCTTGCTCTGCACCAGGCCCAAGTGGCATAAGTACAAGGTTTACAAGAAATGCCCTAAACTTCTTCGAAGACTGTGGTCACTCCTGCGAACTGTTTGGCGAAATGGTACTGTTCCGGCATGTTGGCAAAGGGCAGAAGGATGCCTGGCACCGAACGAGAAGAACTCGTTGTTGAGTGTGAAAGGGAAGATTTTCTTCTCAACTTAGCTAAGCGATTGACGACATACATGTTGGTTTATGAGTATGTGGATACTTCTGTGCAGAAAGATGGGATCCCAGGATTCTCAGGGTGTATTGAGCACACCAGCGCACTCACTCAGCTACTGCATGAAGCTAAAATCAACCACAAAAACCTTACAGTGGTATGGCTAGACCTTGCAAATGCATATGGCTCAACTCCACACCAGCTTATCGAGACGGCCCTTCGACACTATCAAATTCCAGACAGTGCAAGAAATCTCATTATGAAGTACTTCAACGATTTCAACTTGAGATTCTCTAGCAACACGTTCACTACAAATTGGTTACAACAGGAGAAGAGGATTGTTACGGGATGTACTAGTCTCATTTATAAGACGCGCAAAGAATTTAGAGATACTTTTTATATGGGCTAAATTCTTTGGAACATCTCATCGTTGAAGGACCTTTTTTGTGGTGGAAACCAGAAAGTTTAAATTTTCATCAATTTGCGTAAAATTGCAAAATAACATTACCAACTCATTCAGTTTAAATACAGAAGTTCATTTTTACATCAAATATCGTCGATTCGAAGTTAGAAAGGCATAAATTCTTCAGTTAAACTTCTGCTTAAATCGCAAAACAATCACTGACCTGTAGCCATGTCATGAAACTGATTTAAATATAAACCAATCAGAAGAAGGCACTACTGTGTAACGTGTACGTGTAATTTTATTTAACATGAGCTTTTAACACCGACTTTTACGTAACTAGATCTAGTATGCTAAACTTTGTCGATTTAATAAGCATATGTTCAAAACAGATATGGTGTAGTTTCTATTCACTGTTCTAAGTTTCAGGAAGTGTTTATGCATGTCTTTTTCGCACCTCTGTCTGTGTTGTTTTATGTACTTACATTCTACGTTACAAAGGACGGTATACTGTACGATCTGTATCAATATTATTTATGTACAGTATAAAAATAAAAGATGTAATTTATTTCAGAACTTTTTAATTGTCAATTTAGAAAAAAAAAAAATGCTAAATTAATCCAGAAAAGTATAACATCGGTTTACTATGTAACGCGCTGCACCACAACAGACGAACGCAAACTGTATTTTACGCTGTTTATTCTTCCACTTTAAACCAGATGCTTTACATCGAGGTCGTGTTATCGATTTATGTCTACACAGCGAGCGAATCGAGAGATACTGAAAAATTGAATAGTGGTTGGATTTAAATTGCTCAGGCGTGCAAAATTCAAAGTGTCATTACATAATTTTTACGGAACATTATCGAGAAATGAATTATCTACACAGGTATGTAAATATTATTGCAATCCGTTGTTATTAAGTGTCTTATATCGGGGCTTGAATGTTGCGCACAAAATCCTTGCGCAACAATATAGACAAAGAACAAAAAATTCCCACCACATAATTGGTCTTTCACCCTTTGTACGCTCCAAATATTACCCATATAAAAAGTAGCTTAATATTTAAGGGCGTCAAAAATTTGGACTACGGGATGTTCTATCTATGTGATACTGTTCGTGATGGGCATGAATATGATCATCAAGGCAACGGAGAGAGAGTCAAGAGGGCCCAAAACAAACACAGGAATTCGTCTACCATCCAAAAGGGGATTTATGGATGACATGACGGTTACCACTGAAACCCACATACAGGCTAGATGGTTTCTTGCGGCTCTCGATGAAACAGCAACGTGGGCAAGAATTAGGTTTAAGCCGGGGAAGTCGAGAAGCTTAGTGGTTAGGAAGGGCAAGGTGACAACTGTGTATCCAGGAAAAAGAGATTCCCTCCCTAGAGGACAAACCGATTCAATGCCTAGGGAAACGGTTTGATTCCTCATTGAGAGACACACATAACCAGGACATGTTCAAACAGCAAGTAGCAGAGGGTTTGCAGAGAATAAAAAAGTCGGAACTCCCAAGGAAGTTCAAAGCATGGGGCTTTCAACACGGTCTCTTGTCAAGACTGATGTGGCCGCTCATGGGCACCGCCGAGAAGCTAGAGCAGATGATCAGCAAGCACTTGAGAAAGTGGTTAGGCCTACCGCCATCCTTCACCAACATTGGACTGTATGGCCGATCAACAAAGCTCCAGATGCCAATCAGCTCTCTAGTAGCGGAGTTTAAAGTAGCAAAAGCCCGTCTTATGCTAATCCTCAGAAACTCTGAAGATGGGAACGTCAGCATTGCAGGAATTCAGGTCAGGACTGGAAGAAAGTGGTCCGTGAGCAAGGCGGTAGACTCTGCAGAAAGCAGTCTAAAGCACAAGGATGTTGTGGGATCTACCATCGTGGAAAGAGAAGGACTTGGCACCAGACAGACTCAAAGGTGGGAATAAGCAGGGAAAAGAGAAAGGAGAGACCTGGTGCAGAAACGAAGAAGAGCAAGCACGGTCAGCCAGAGCGGTCCAGCTTGGACCCCAAGGAGATTGGACGAAGTGGAGTACACCAGAGATGAAGCTCACGTAGCAAGAACTGTGGATATGAACCACTTCAGCTAAGTTTCCTCCTGCGGGCAGTGTACGATATGCTTCCAACCCCCACAAATCTTCAGCGATGGAAGCTGACAGAAGACCCTACTTGTCCTTTGTGTGGGAGTATAGGAACGTTGTGGCACATTCTGTCATCTTGTTCAAAAGCCCTTGCACAAAGGCGCTACAGGTGGCGCCATGACCAAGTATTCAGAATGTTGGCCGACGCTCTAGAAAAAGAGCGGAAGAAGGAAGGACCCAGGAAGAAATTAGGACCCTAATTCATCAGCTTTGTCAAAGAGGGTACAACAAAGCTCACCGCCACAACCAGTGCCAGATCTTGTATTCTGCAAGATGCAAACGACTGGAAGATGCGTGCAGAAATAGGGAAGAAACTAGTTTTTTCCGAGGAAATAGCCCATACTACCCTCAGTCCCGACATAGTGCTATGGTCAAAGGCGGCGAAGCGGGTGATCCTTATAGAGCTAACTGTGCCATCGGAGGAGAGGATCGAGATGGCCTTTGAGCTGAGGAAAGCCAAATACCAGGGTCTGGCAGATGTATGCATAGGTAGAGGCTGGAGGACATGGATCTTTCCGGTGGAAGTCGGATGCAGAGGATTTCCATCACAGTCGGTGTGGAAAATGTTTGGAGCGCTGGGCGCCCAAGGAAGAGTCAGGAAGACTACAATCCACGCCCTTGGCCCTTGACAGCTGCACGAGCATCCAGTTGGCCCTGGTTAAGACGCAGCGAACCAAATTGGCAGCCATCGTAGACGAGGTAGTGATTGGCCATCACTACCTGCCCGCCACCTCGAGGTTGTACCAAGCATAAGGGGGGCGAAACAACCTATGAATGGTGGAGCTTGGCTGACGACGTCTACGATCAGCAGTTTATACTGTATCATCACAACGTTATTGGTGTCCTAAGGAAAAACAAATCCGGACAGAGTGCCGAAATATAATGGTCAGGCTGCAGTTTTAATTAATCTTTAGTTCACGTATTAAAACAGCGGTTTAGTGTTCATCACTCGAAGCAAGCTGCGACATTATTCCCACCAGAAGATAGACGCTTGGTAGTCATTATTGTTTCGGCTTAGAAAATTGCTATTTAAAAGGGTTAAGTAGATAAATGTACACGCAACAAACAACAAAGCTTTGATAAGATGACTTGACACTGACTCTACAAAATACAACGGTATTTCCATGCCATAAATAGTCAATATTGATTGCATGTGTTGTTTCAGCCACAACAATACCATATATATTTAACATTTTACAGGTACAAGTCATTATGTAAACAACAGACATTGGCAAGGTTCAACAACACACAACACTAAGTTACTGTTTCATAATTTCAAGGGAAACATAAATTCGCGTAGTCTTATTGAGTGTTGTTGCACATTGCTGTAAAAAATACACATGTGTATTTTTTCTGAGAAAAAAGAACAATCAGAGAAAGATCGATTTTCAGAAGAAGATATTTTTCGGACGTAAATGTTCCGATACGCAATTCAATTTTAATTTTCAAATTCATAGTGAATGCGTGAAAAACAACCTCCACTTCATGTTTTAATCTTAAGTGCAAGTTTTTTAATTGCAAACTGCTACGGGCAACAATATAACTATAAATTGGCCACTTATTGAGAAGTTTAAATTAAGTTATTTCAAATATGGAAATGTTTTAATGTAAGTAACGTACGTACTTACTAGTTCTTGTATAAACACTGACATCGAAGGAAATAATCGAGATTTTGGAGATGAATAATGTCAAAAGGGCCAAATCGCCATAACAAAAACAAACTACATAAAGTAGTTATGAAAATATGAATGCAACAAATAAAGCTATAATTAACTGTTTGCATAGGCTCTTTTGTAATGCACACACTTGGGGTTATCACAATTTAACTTTAAAGCATATTGTTTTGCACATTATGCATCTAATAAAACATACGCATTTAATCTAAATTTTAAAAGACGCGAAAATAACAATACTAATTCAATAGTTTTGGCTTTTTCAATGAGTTGATGATATACTTTTTAGTTTACGTAACTACTTTGATATTTAAGATAATCCGTGTGTGAACCTTTTTGAAAGTTGTTCAAAGAGTTCCGAACCGCTGCATATGTAGGTAATCAAGGACAAAACATATTTGGAAAAGTAAACTTTAAACATCTTCTCTGAAAACGCAAAAATAAATGATTAACAATTTGGTGTGTAAAATCGGATAGTGATTATTTGCCTCTAGGATTAAAGCTGGCCACTCCTTAGGGGTCACATTATTAATATAGCCTTATATGGTAAATAAATTTTAAAATTATGAGACCGTAATGTTAGCTCAGTGAAAGGTTAATCCATGCTTATTTTGGTATCGGCACACATTTAAACGGTTTACTCCATAATATATTTATACAATTTTATTATAATACTTTTTTCATGCAAATATTACCACCTAAAAATGTATGTTCGTATATGCGTTATTAAAAGAGCGCGAAACTGAGTTTTCAACCTCGGATTATCACCACCAGAGTTACTGCCCAGTGGTTTTACAAATAGTAATTTCATATTGATAAATATGTTTTTATGTATTCTTCTTAAGACATAAACAAATATTAAGTTGTGTATCAGTACTTTTTTATTCTAACTCGAATAAAAAAAAATCCTAAAACATATTTCACTTAAAGATTTACCACTGAAACAAAAGCCGTTAAAAGGTTAACATAATTATTTATTGACAACTCTAAGTGGTCGATTGCATTTTCATAAGGCAAATGTTTTGTTTCGTTCATTGTCAACCTTCATAAATAATACAATCGTCATTCACATATTTCCCGCTTTTGAATGAAGATGGTAATCTTTAATATGCATCCGCAACGGATTAGAAACAGTATTCTGGATACACCATAGGCGTGTGCCAAGCTCTATATATATTGGCATTCTCATGTTTCTTGCTTTGGAATGAAGTAGTTCATGTTTAGCATGCATCAAAAGCGAGGTAGAGCAGGCATTACGGATACATAATTGACGTATATCCCCTCTTTGCGATTGTCTGTCTATTTGTCGATATATCGGTTAAAAGGTCCGTAGACACAAACAAGAAGAGTACCCATACACTTTTCAACATACAACATTCAAACGTCAATGAATTATCCAATATGATATAACGTTATGCATGAGTGCATTTTATTATCTTAAGTTTCAATATGCTTACGTTATTTACACATTCAATTTTTGTTTATATAACATGATTACGTGCATTAAATTAAAACGTGCTACATATTACGACTCGCGGTATCGTAGGTTGACAAGCTATAACGGAGTGATTTCGAATGGAGGCCGGATCGATGGGTCAAAGTGAACATGAGGGAGATCATTTTCTATATCTACCCTGATGTCATGTTAGCATAATTTGCAAATTGACTCACATTTGGTATAACTTTGTGCTTTGTTTAAAACAATTGACTGCCAATTCCTGTAAATATCAAACATGTTATTTTAATACCAGTTTTCACTTAGCAACCTTTATTTAGAAGGCTGTATTGTCGGATAACATTTTAAGTATAATATGCTTACAGACAGTTTATAGCATTTATTCACAAGAGATATGTTATTGCGAGTGTGCGTGTAAATAATGGAACTATTGAGTTAGCAGAATAATGATCCTGTTAAAACTCAAATAATGTCATCAATCTAATCGTCAAAACAGCTTAAGTAGTATCTTCTGTGTGTCTTCTAGACAATTTAAATAGCGCTTACAACTCGTCGATCCTTTGAAACGTCGTCCGATCGTCGTGTACTATCTCCAATATGATTTGAAAGTTTGAATTGTTATTAATACAACTGGTTACTGTGATGTACTTATATTAATACACCCAAGAGATGTTAAAGACCTTATCCCACCATGATTCGGCAATATGTGTTCCAAACGAAATCACAATATAACATGTTACAATAATTTGACGTATATTGTTCAAAACAGAAATTGTTCGATGGCCCATTAAAAGAAGATTAAATTCAGCCAAACAAGCTCGATATGACAGGTCACTGATTTTAGAACTAATCGTGTCGCTCTTCGCTGTGCATGTTTAATTATTTGTTTACGCTTTTGTGTATGTGGATTGTAGACCACAGTCCAGATCAGATCGAATGAGTGACTTGCATGTCAAAAACAAGGATGTTTTCATGTGTGTGACTTTTCTCCTGATCAGTCCAATTGTTATGTCGAGATTATTTACATTGTTGTTGATATGACCTTCAAAAGTCAATTCGTTAGTAAAGAGTATATCCATGTCCTTCTAAGCGTCATGCTTAGTACGATAATGAGTTTTCCAAACTCCATCCAATATGTCAAAAGTTATGTCATTTCTCATTTCCATATGAAGCAATTAATCACTTGCTTATGTTAAATTTTAACATCAAGTTCTTACTCCATTGGAAAATTTGATCAATATTTACGTGAAGTTGTTCAGTGACCGAACCGATTTACTGATATATTTATTAATACTCTGCAAAGATCTTGCACAAACAGCCAGACGCTTTAAGTCAGTTATTGACAAAGATAATGAACAATTCTGGCCAAACAATATAACACTGCGGAATTCCAGACAAAACTCTCTCCCAGTTTGGATTTCTGTTTATCAATGACCATTCGATGCTGATGGTTTTATAAAGCACTTTCAGCCAATTTAATGCGGTCGTTAACACGAGTGCTGGTTCAAGGCTTTTTAATATCAGACTTTGAACATACATTTACAAAGCAATTTCCTAGTCATATTATAGTTTATTGAGTTAAAACAATACTCCATAACTGATCTTAATGTTTCGCCTTTACATACAAAATCGGTTAGAACAAGTTTATGGCTGTGCCTTATGGTCACTTACTTTAAAGGGGCCTTTTCACGATTTGGTAAATTGAAAAAATAAAACAAAAAATGTTTCAGATTCGCACATTTTCGTTGTAGTGAAGATATTTGTGAGGACACAATAATCCTACACATTTACCATGCTTTAAAAATATCCATTATATGCATCTTTTGACGATTTAAAAACCTGAACATTATTTAACGTTGCAATGCAAAACGATTGAATAATTTGGAGAGTTATGTTGTTGTCGTAATATTTTGTGATACAACGGGGATTGCTTATATAAAGTATAAAATACATCACTTATTGTATGAGCACGAATTGCCGAGTGGTCTAAGTGAGACTTTTACTCCAGGGGTCAGTGGTTCGATCCCAGTTGATAGTTACTTTTTTCTTTCTTTAATTTTATTCTTGTTTTTTATATAACGTTTTAATATATCAATATAAAGCATTTAATGACAAACTTCAATACATGAAAAAATCTGTGAAAAGGCTCCTTTTAATAAAAGATTAGCTGATTGTAAAGATAGTTGTTTCTGATATCGTGGCTGAAGTACATTGTATTGTATTTTGTACAATAATGCATGGCTTGTATACGTATTGTCTTAATACCATTATACACTTTAAAAATATTTCAGAACCATGTCTGATGTGCAGTATGCACAGTACATGCTGTAAAAAGAAAAAATCATAAAAAACATCCCTTTATGTTACAATGTTGACTTGTAAGTTGCCTTACAAATAATTTAAAAGATAAAATGTATTTTATTTTCATATAGTGTTCCACTTCATTGTTTCTATAGAGTTGCTAGATAAAAAGTGTTTTGTAATGTTACAAATACAAAAATAAAAGGAGTAGAATTTGTTTTCAATGTGTTCTCATATAAAGGAAACATTATTCCATGTAAGCATGGCATAAAAAAATATTGTTAAAATTATGTACTTAATGAAAACAATCCACAACAAAATGTGTTTGTGAAACACTATGTCCCCCAATATATTTGACCTTGAATGTGCAGCCCCGTGAGATACACGTGCATTCTAAATATCAAGTTGCTATCTTCAATACTGCAAAAGTTATGGCCAATGTTAAAGTTTGACGCAAACGAACCAACAAACCAACAAACAGACAGGGCAAAAACAATATGTCCAGTATAGACTCGGGGACATAAAAAACACGACATAGAAATTTATCAATACCAACACTTTTAAAAAGTTTTTGACCACACCTAACCGAAATGCAGCAGCTCATAGACAACACAGAAGCTCATAGACAACAAATCATTAACTTCCATTTTATTATTAACAGAAAAACTATGACCACCTTTCAACAACAAAGAGTAAAATATTGATAACACATGTAGCCGGATATAGACAGACAACAAAAGCTCACCTAGAGCACTTCATGCACATGTGAGCATAAAACAGAAGCTACATACACCAATTAATGATTTGTTGTCTGTACGCTGCTGCATTTTGGTCCTGTTGTGGGGAAGCGTGTACAATGTCATCAACTTCCTGTGCCTCACTATTAGGTATTTGCACCTGCTGATCTTTGCACAAATTGTGCAGGCGCATGCATGCAGAAACTTCTTGACAGCTCTTGTCTTGCCGTATGTATAAACACTCCAGTTTAATGTAGACACCTGTCAGTGGGGAATAAAAATCAATATTACCAAGTGATTTAGTTACAGATCCCTCAATTATGCATTTTATTTCAGGGCAACACATCTTCAGAAATTAATTAAATAAGACTAAATTAATAAAACACAGTACATGTAGCCATCAATCTATGGATATACATTGTTATCAACATATGCACGTGTATATGTAAGCAACTTGAAAATCTTTATTTTATGCTTTCCGGTGGTTTATAGGGAAATATCAGTAAATTTAAACTGATATTTCACTGTTTGTGTGAAATTACGCCATTTTGTTGACCAAATGACGTTATTATTAACGCGAAATTTTCAACTTAAACTCTTTTACAATGTAAATAAACGGTCAATTTTAAATCACTCGTGATCATAGAAAATATTTATTTTCACTCGTGGCAGCGACACTCGTCAAATTATTATTTTAAATGATCACTCGTGAATTAAAATCAATATTCCACCGAATCCAACAAATAGCCTCTATGTATCAAATGTTTTTTAACTAGATATGTGTCCTTCGATGATGCCCCCACGAAACGTTTCGATACACAAACAAGTCAATCAGTCATTTTAAGAGATTTTTTCGCACACACAACATCTGTTTATATGCTTTAAACTTGAAAAATAAAAAAAACAAACATTTAATTACACCTTTTTGTTACATTTAAAAATTATTCTTAAAAATCAACGACATATGTAGGTCATGAAGCAGACACAGTTTATGCAAAATCCATCAACATATGTATGGAAAGACATAGATGACGGACAGTTGATATGCTTAAGACTTCCAAATGTGTACATTAACTTAATTGTTATTATTATCATATGATGTAGATGTGATGATTACAATCACTCTCATAGGGTGAGGCATTAAGCATCACACTCGTTAATCCATAAAGTTTGTTTTTAAAAGAAATGCAAAAAATGTCAAGAGAGTAAACAATTTGTGATGGGGTATACATTTTCTTACTTTTCAGTTGGGCCGATATTCAAGACATTATTCAAGACATTATACAATGCTTAATTTTATAGACAACACATTAAAAATGTATGCAAAAAAGGTGTATCAATAAATTGTGTCGCCAACTAACTTGCATGGCAACGTCCAAAATATTCAATATCCGACTACCATTTCAATCCTTAGAATTCAAGTTATTATGGCAATATAACTGTTTACTTGAAGAGAAGCAATATAGACAGTTGTTTAGATTAACATGAAACAAAGAAACCGTAATACTTATACTTTTAAGGGCTAATCAATTAATTACGCGGAAACTAACAAATGCATCGCTCATGCACGACAATTCAAATAATGTCCCTTAAACATTAAATACATATATTAATATACCGAATTCATTAAACGTTATCAAACATAAGTTATTTCAATCATATTGGATTTATCGAGAACATAAAAATTATATGAATGTATCAACAGACATTCGTCATGGAAGGTTTAGAATGTGATGTCCTCGTCGGTTTTTCGGTTTTTGTAGATCATCTGTTAACAACACGACGAACGTCTGTCTAGCAGATAACGACTCAATTTATCTACATCTCGAAGATTGCTAATATCCTTTCTTTCGCGAAACAGCCTCATTTCCCATTGTAAAAAAAGTCTAAAGCTCCCACGGCCGCCTTATTTACGAATGCTAAGACTGGTCTTACCCAATCGTAACATTAAGCAAAACTCTTACGACATCTTAGCTCCGATTTCTTTGATAAAACGGCTCTTGGTACTTACGATAAGCGCATGACCGAATCTTCCGAAATCTTATGTAAGATCATCATTAGATCTGTTAATAAAACGGCCTCCATAACTTTTATTTAAGCACACCTTGTTTTCAGTGTATGGTATAGTTACTGACCGACTGTCCTTTAACGGCCATGACTGGAATGTGTACGTGTGGTATTTCACGATGACTCTGTGTCCGCAAATCTCTTGAGCTAGTGAATTAAGTAAGAATTAAAATATATTTTCAAACCTTGAATAGATTCAAACAAATAATATTTCTTAAAAAAACTTATTTATTTTAAATCTGAAGCGACTACGCTGTTTTGAATTGTTATGCGTATATTTGATTTAGTTTTCATTGCCATTTTTCTAAAATACAATTATATGATTGTGGTGTAATTGCCGTGTAAACGTCAACTCAATGAAAGAGTATTAGAAGAAACGTAGTGGACGACGTAATTTCGCAAAAAATGGAGTATTTTACTAGTCGTTTTCACATATTCGTTTTTATAAAATGCGTTGTCACAGATTTACGCAAAAAATATACGATTGAGACATTTACTATAAAAGCTTAAAGTTTTAAATCGGTGTTTTCTATCACATACGTCTCTAAAGGGAGATTATACGATTTTGTCAAACATTTATTTATTTATATAAAATGTGTAAAAAAATATTATACATATAATTCAATATAAATTAAAATAACATTTAAGAAGAACAAGTGTCGATATATGCGAAATAACCCAGATATTTAATTCTGAATCGAAAATGTCTGTTCAGTCGAATATATTCATACGACACACGAACACTAACTCCGATCCCAATAAAAAGCCGAATGCTTCGGTTATTGTAAAAAAATATGTAAGAAATATCTTCGTCACAATCGGCTCGGGGCGCTAATTTGTCTCTGCTGCATTTTATGAAATTCGTCTTCAATTTATAATTTGTCTTGCCTATTTTGTTTTATTGTAACATATTTGTATCAATATAGTACAATTTAACACATATAAAAATCGTATATTCTCCCTTAAAGGAACAACTCAACAAGATGGTGGTATAAAAAGATAACAATTTTTTATATTTATATTTATATTGAAATTTAAATATCGAATATCAGTTACATTTTTGTTTTGACTTCAACAACAAAACATGTTAGAGGAACACATTACGAACAAAATGTATGTGTTTTTTATTATTTTCTAAATCATTTTTTGCGTAAGGGAGAATATGCGTATGCAGTGCAAAAACATTAAATAGCAAAAGTTAAGCTGGCGGGATAGTGCGTAGATCATTAAACTAACGTAGAAGTTTACAAATCATGTTGACCTAAATAATTGAAAAAAAAACAGCCTTTGGTTTCGTGCAAAGTTCGATAATGCTAATAATCATTGCTTCACGGTCTTCAAACCTTTCTTTCCCGTGTCGTTGGATATCAATATTTTCTATTGAATTACCTTTTTGAACCCTTAATTCTTTGGACGAATCGAAGCGTAATGACAGAGTATTGAAGCATAATAGACGAACGTTACAATTAGACTATAAGTGAAATGATGTATTCGGTATTGAAAGAAATCTTGATGATTGGATCTAAATAACATGAATGCCGTCTTGTTGTGGTTAAAAAGTTAAAATCCTGTATTTCAATGTTAAGATTGTTAGTTTCATACTAAGTTAGGAATGTTTTCACTGGATATTACCCTAAACGTGTAATCTTATTGCGTTATTTATTTGATGATAACGTATAATGGATTAACACAATTAAAACTCGCTGTTAGTTTTGTAGTTGTTTAAATGTTGTTAAAGTAAAACGAAATAACAACAAAGTTCGTTCAATAATTACATGTATGCTAGGGTTACTTTTCTAAGTACGTATATTCAAAGCATAAAACACACTTCTTTTCAATGAAGTGTGTTTCGATCACTAACGTTTGAGTCTGAAACAAAAATTGAGAACACAAATAAACAATTACTTGTTCATAAACATTAAATTTGGAAATAAGCGAGCGAACAAAATTAAGCTTAATACATCTGATTCAAAACATTGGAGTTATTGTATAACTGTTGTTTTGCATCAAATTGTGCAGCATGTATTTGGTTAGTTTTGTTGATATAACGGTGAAACATGAAAACTTCATGTGTGTGAGTATGCATTGTGACGATTGATGCGTTTTTTTTTTCTTTAATCAAGTGCATTCAATCAAAACCTTACATAGTAATTTATATTTATGCGACACGATTCGACATTGAATTTAGATTAATAGCACCGCGAGTAAAACTTATAAATTGACAAATAATACAGGAAATATGATACCCCTGAAAAAATTATCTGAAGCAATAGTTGCCCTCCAAAAATCTTGAATTTATTGCAAATGAACGATCGCTTAATTATCCAAAACATTTAACACAACAATAAACATACAATCCAGATAGAGAATGATTGCCTATCACACTATCATAGCTCATTTACCTAATATGTAATACTGCATTCAATCCAAGCACGGTCTGGTTAATGAGCAACACTTAAACTGACCATGCAGTCAGTCCAGAGCAAAAGGTGAAGTCAAACAGACAGCTCAAACTGATAAGGCGATGGGAATGTTTATATCTTCAAAAAAAAATTATTTAGAAGTCGGAAAGTGTACCAAGGTAGAGCTTATGTTTCACAACAAACTGATACCGTTAACAGATAATAATTGTAAACAGTGAACCCGCTTTGTAAATTTGAAACATCTGAAAGACTGAAATATATAGACAAATCCGTTATTTGTGTTTCTGCATATTTTTTGTATTCATTTGTGGTGAAATCATATTGCTCTAAGTCGCTATTTCAAACTCATTAATGCATTCATCGTAGTACCTACTTTCCCTTTTAAGTCAGTATTGATGGGAATGTTAGTCACATGGTTGTCTTACGCGCATATAAATTGGTTTATTCCCTAGTTAGTTTTAAAATCATTTCCAAAGCAATGACCACATCTAAATAATGTATGTAATAAGGGATATTGTTAAAGTGTATTCAAGTATTTCTTTATTTCATTGGTTTCATGCCTAAACAAATCTTGCAACTGTCAATGGAGTATCTATCTTTATAATATTTTTAAGTTTGCCATATTACATGTGTATGGTATTTTCATCTACCTAACATTAGTCTATATTCATTACAACAACAGCATTGCTTTCACTTTAGAAATCAATTTTATGATTCTATCATGATGAACAAATATATAACAATGTTTATCTGTACATGATTGGCGGCAGGTTTTGTAAAAACTATTGGTCATCAGATTGTATGTTTACAAAAAATTATTTTGGCGTTATCTGATCGCTTGTTAGCAGAACTAAAACCACCTGTTAGTTCAATCTTTCTAAAAGTAAGAATGTTTGTCGTGGCAACATGTAGGCCAAGTTTAAACCTGGGTCAGGTGAAGTAAAAAAACACATGTTATTTGATGAAATCTGAGACAATGCTTGTTATCATTATTGAATCCATAATTATGATTCAATCTTTATGATAATTTGTTGTAGATCCTTCATCTCGTTAATACTTTGTTTAATGACAAATCTTAGTCAAGTTAAGAAAACAAAAATACATAGAGTGCATGTTCATCTGCTAGTAGAAGAGAAACCGTATTGTACCACCAAGTCCTGTATCTATGACAATTACCTATTGTCAAACAATTTGATGCCCAACAAACTCTACCCGTCAAATATTAGAATAACACAGCTACCACTCTTTAAGCTACATGTATAACTAATTATTTCTCTATATCGGTCTTACTGCTTATCTTAACAATATAAAAGTTTGAATCTGGATCTAGTGAGGTCGGTAAATAGGTCAACGTCTCGTCGACAATATATTGTCTGAGATACAGCGTAAAGATTTTCTAAAAGCCATCAAAAGGCCAGTTCATCACAAGATCTTGGATGACTGTGCTATAAAACCAGATAAAATGTTTCCAACAACAGCACTTTTTTCAATCCAATAGAAAGTTGTCGATTTTTATTGTAGATCAATTACGTTTTGTTCGTTTCATGATGAAACTCAACCATTCGCTTTATGGCAAGGCTTTTGTTATTGCTCTGTCAAAAAACCATAACAAAATGTCTTCATTCGAAGCAAAAATAAATCTATTTAATAATGCGATATGACAGAATGTCTTAAATGACTGAATTTAAATTAATACAACGTTATTCCATAGGACATTTATTCAAAATTGGGCATTACATACCCAAAGTATACAGAAAGGGGATCTCACTTGTGATTCTGTCTTTTAATATTGGCTTATCTAGCCCCTTGATAGGCATTTTCCTCTTTTAAATATAAAGTAAAGTATTATTTTAATTTAAGCCCGACCTGCTAAAAAGGCTCGTCATTCTTTTTGTATGGTGCAGTTATCCCCCTTTTGGAAAGGTTGGTGATTGTGTTATGAGAAATTTGTAAAACATGGTATTGCATTTTTCACTTACAATGTTTTATATACTATCAAGGCAGATTAGAGGTGTCGGTTTGCTAGTTAGCATTATCTAATCATACTGTGTCTAAACAGATTGCATTGGTTCCAAATATCTGCATAAACAAATCGATCAAATTTGATAAAAACAAATTTGGTAGTAACTGTACAGCATTCTTGGCATGTATACTTTTAAATCGCTATGAACTGGTAAGCTACTTCAACAATCATTTATTCGATGAAAAATAGAGCTTTACAACTTCATATATATTAGTGCTAATCAATATATTGATGACAAATGGGATAAGTAGGATCAAGGTAAATGTTACTGAACAAATAAATACTGAGTCAACTGAATAATTTGTTATTGAAAAAGGGTTATTGTATTCCAACGTCACACATACATACTTTATATCAAGACATCGATTGCTTATTTTGTTGGTGGAAGTCAAGGACTTGAATTTGTATTTAATAATAAAACATTTATACTCGGCTTAATTAATTTAGAACAAATTGAGCGTTTGTTATTCATACATACTTAACTCTCCGACAACGATAAAGCCAACGCCATTAGTTGTAAATATATAACAAAATGGTTTCAATGTTAACAGACAATAACGCTGTAATTTAAATTGAACAAAAGTATATTTAACCCACTTTATGTATGTTTTTTACGATACATTTTTCTTATTCTAATAAACTTTTCATGTTCTTTTTCTTTGGAATCTACATGCATAATAATGTTTTAAGTGAATATTGATGTTGTGTAGTTGATTAAATCGACTTTTTGAAGATCAATAAAAAGTGTTTGAGTACTTGTCCCTCCGGTATCGTTGGAGGGGAATCCATGAATTTATTATTTCATCATAATTTGTGATTTTGTAACATGGTTATGTATAGTAATGTATAGTTATGCTATAAAATGTTTAGTTTGACACATTTCTGCATATTTCAGGATAAAGGTTAAACAAAAACTTCAAGTACTTAACTTAGTGAAGTCATTCGTAGAATTAACACTTATTGATCTCAATTATATATTGATAAACCGTCATGGTTGGTTGGTATCGTATTTCTGCAACAATTTGAGCACATACGTTGTACATTATTAATTCGAGTTATCAATAACTTATACAATAACACGCATATATGTTTGTTATGTACAAATAGAACACATGCACAAAAACAACACCAACTAAAGCTTTAGTTTTCTTAATAATAAACACTGCATTATTTAACATAAATCATTCAATCAAAAGCATAATATAGTATGTAAAGTGCATAACGTCGTGAGCTAGTTTTATCACAGAAATGAGTTTTGCGTGCGCTAGCAAACATATAGTAGCATTTGTAAATATCAATCTATAATTAATAAGAACATGCAATCGAAGCATAATCCACTCGTTTCCGAAACATTTTTGTCATTTTTGAAAACATTTGTGCTTCTAATGAAAGCATTTTTTACGAATAAAATGAAATACAATATGGCACCCATATATGAAAGCTAAGAAATGATCGTACAAGGAATGATTACAACCTTTACTCGACAAGCATGATTATATGCCACTGATTGGCTTATAAGATTCTAACTGCTATACAAACGTGACATTTAATCATATTGTATAAATAATATTTTGTAATAATAACAATGACAATTTAAAATGTATTGCGATAATCTCACGGTCTTGCAAATGAGTAGAATATAGCAAACATTTGCAAAACAAACAGGGTTTTAATTGACGGTTTTTTATTGATTCTATTAATGAAGTTTGTTCATAGATTTCATCCAAATAAATGTATTTAACGATGGGAAAAATGTAGTATTGGAAATGTTTATTTGCTGTTATCGGTTTTTAAATCTTGAAAAAATAGCAACATAATTAATAGGTATTTAATGCACATACAAAGTAATAAAAACCTCACACAATTGCAACAATATCGGACGTATATTAATACACTTAACGTATGTCATGGCACATAATAAATTAATTATGTCAAATATACTGAAGAAGACAATAATAAAGATTAAAAGCATTTCAAGAATGCAAAACCCCAGTAGCATCATTATCTTTTAAGTCAACCATAGCTCAAATCAAATAAGTAAAACATAATAAAACAATTGTTGTGTGGCACCAGGCCTATGTGAGAGTGTTATTGTCGTAAGCAATATGCGAGCTTGAATAGAAAGGTTCTCCATTCTGTGGTTGCTGACGTATGTCGTCGCCTGGTTGAGCGGTGGCGCCGTATAGAGGGTTCACAAACCCGTCCTCGTCCTGCATCACCGGAACTGTTGGCAGAGGATCGAACCTGGAATTGACCAGGTGGGGGAGAATGATTTGATAATGCAAAACATGTATGTGATATTGTTACCATAAAATAAATAATGAGTAATTGATAAGTTATTGATAAAACCAAAATATCCTTTCAAAGGGAATGCCTTTGGATACATGGCAATGATGATTATAAACACGATATTCAAAATCTGTCCAACATTTATTTTATATGTTCACATTTTGCTACAGCGAAAAAATCTATCCGTAACAATATGGAAAGGAGTTGTCTACTAACGTAACATGATCCATGTGAGAAGGGTCAATGCCATGGTCATTCATTCTTGCGAATCCTGTGGTCATGTAGCCAGGGTTTTCAATCGAAATGTTCTCATCTTCTCTATGGAACGATGCATTCGAATACGGGACCTCCGTTAACCTTCGTCTGAAGTTAAACATTTTACTTTATAATTTCCAGTGTACTAGGGCCATGGCGTTTTATTTTATTTTAAGAGCATAATGTGTCGATTAATGAACACTGATTGTAAATCGTTATTAATTGAAAAGTTAAACATCGAAGGAAAACTGTTTAGCTAACATAATATCCACTACACGATATTGAATTTCATTTACACTTCATGCAACGCGCTAAACAGTTTGAGCAATACAGCATCTGTCTGATTGAGCGGATGAACAGTATCCAGTTGATAAACGATTTGGATTAAAAGTTGATCATTAATAAGTTTCGACTTTATTCAACGTAACTTAGTTGTTTTATAAATATATCTATACGCTGTAAATCAAATGGATTTTAATACACAAAATGAATATCCGAAACCGAACTCAATATAATACAACCCGTTTAATATCTGAATAAGTGGTAAAATCCATTATATGTCGACCCGGGCTCTTCGTCTATTAACATTTGATGAAAGCGTGAATACGGGACATTGATGTATTCATTTCCTTGTACAAAAGAAAAGATTTACACGAGCAATACACTTGAAGACTTTTCTAACTTAACACATTTCAAAAATATGAATTTCTCAGTTATGAGTTAAGATTATGATTCAAAATTTTACATGTTCTCATGTGACTACATTCTAAATAATCTGACGTGAAAATAATCCATCCTTGACAAATGGACGCTTTAAGACGTGGGTTATGTATGGTTGTAACTTTTTGCACCTGGAAATGGTGAAACGCGATATTATCCATAAAATCAAATGCATAATTTCAGGTGGGTTCTTAAACCATGAAAACAGTAAATTAATTCTCAAAAATGTATGGTTCATATGAATATTTAGGAGCGCAATATCGCAATTTCGCATTTTGCAAAATGATGAAACCATACATACCCAACGTGCAAAAGCGTCCGATCGTCACTGATGAATGATTTTATCGTTAGCTAGCAACGAATGTTGACAAATGATTACATGTAAAAAATATATACAAAATCTTAACTCATAGCGGAGATATTCAAGTTTGAGAAGTGTTGCTTTTCACAAGTCCCCAAGTGTATATATCAGGATTGATGGCAATATAATGAACTTAATGTTTCAATACAACGCGCGTTTGATTATGAGCTAATTACCTCTTGATGAATACAAACATAGCCACTGCGCCAGCTATAACGACGACCAACGCAATCGCAATTCCCAATCCCATTCCAATCTTTGTCCCCGAAGATCCTCCGGCTGAGGCAACCTGGGAACCTGTGACACCTAGAATCTCTGCGAAAAAAAAATAAATTACAGTGATATTATGGGCATCTAACAGTTTTTAGGTGTCTATCGCAACCGTTGTTTATTTTTTTGTGTTTTTACTTCATATACACTTATATTTGTTAATGCAGCATCAACATACTAAAACAATATCCCGGAAAGAGACAAAAATAATGCATTTGAATATCAACCGTACTTTCGTTTGACAACTGATCATGCATGTACGATGTGATACTAAATTTGGTTTTAGTGCAGATTCGTTCATACGACACAAAGACACAATTTTGTTTTACGGATCATTTCGGCTTACAGGACTCACCAGTCACGTGAAATATCGAATACAAAATATTTTTTTTATAAACAACTGGTAGCAAGATGAGTTGCAGATAATTGGTCAGTAACCACATTTTAACTAACTCTTTTGACCTGTTAATTTTTTCAGCTCAATTCAACAGTGAACAATGCCCATAATATCACTTTAAGAACTTAAATCGCAATTCCTGAATATTTCATTTATTGTGTCTAATGAACAGCGAAAAAACTTAACTAAAATGGAACTAGGCTTATTGCATATGACACATATTTCCGAAGAGTCATTTATGTTTATTCACATCAACACGCACTCTTACTATGCGCTTTTGACGTCTACGTTTACCAAGACAAGATTCAGAGGCCATGCATGTTACCATTGATGCAGTCTTTCTCTTTTCGTACGAAATGACGCCACCAAAAGCATATTCAAAGGAAATCCCGACTTTGAATAAACATTTTTTTGTTTAAACGAAGCCGTTTCCAATATATGTTTGACAGTGATTTAAATATTAAACTGAATATTAATTAAGCTGAAAGCAATGTCAATTTGAAGATTTTGATGTGAATTTGAGTCTACCTTGGCACGGATTAGCCGGGTCCCACTTGGCGTCATTGTCACACGTGATCGTTGTGTTTACTTGCGTGTATCCAGGTTGACAACTGAAACTGCACATGTGGCCAGCCTTTGGATTGACGCAGCTTGTGTTGATGTAACCGTTCGGAATGGCGTTTGCGCTGGTCATGCAGAATGTTGTTATCGTTGTTGTCGTTTTTGTTGCTGTCGTCAGTGTTGTCGTTTTTGTTATAGTCGTCGGTGTTGTCGTTTTTGTTGTTGTCGTCAGTGTTGTCGTTGGTGTTGACGTCGCTGTTGTGGTTGGTGTTGTCTTTGTTGCTGTCGTTAGTGTTGTTGTTTTTGTTGTTGTCGTTAGTGTTGTCATAGGTGTGGCTGTTGGTGTTGTCATTGGTGTTGTCGTTGGTGTTGTCGTTGCTTTACAACGATATTGTAAGTTGTTTTAATAACATTTATTATAAGTTTTATATTAATTATAATAATAATAATAATAAATATATAATAATAATAATAATAATAATAATAATAATAATAATTATTATTATTATTATTATTATTATTATTATTATTGGATTAGTATAATCATTTTATTATAATTATTAAAATTATTATAATTGTATAATTATAATAAAAATAATTATTATTATTATTATTTTAAAATACGTGTACAACATGCACTGATGCGCAACTTAAAAAATCCAATTTATATATACAATATGAAAATAGCTATTTACCTTTGCAGGAATCATTGGGAATCCATAATAAAGAATTACTGCACATCACATTATCGACACTCTTCACGTAACCGGTGTCGCACGTAAAATTACAAGTGGAGCCGACAGTAGGAAGAAAGCAGTTATTCAATCTGCCATTGCTCAAAGAGGCATTGCTGTTGCAGACATCAGCCGGCTTTTCTGAAGAAATTGTTATCAATAATGATAATGATATAATGTTAAAACATTCCTATTCAGTTCACAAAAATACGTGTATATCGCAAGACCTGCATTTAATCAGTTTATATATGTGCATAGGTACCCAAAATATTTAACATACTTAGATAAAACATATTAGAATAATCACAAGAAGTAGCATTATGCCACTTACTTATACAAAGTATTTCCGTCTGCATGTCCCAACCATCGTTCAAACACTTTACTACCAACACTGAGGCATTCTTGACGATGTAGCCATCAGGACATTGGAAGGCACAAACATCGTTCAGACGTTTGTCGCACATTGAACTGATAGTTACCCGTGTAGAATCCGACTGTACTATCAGCGAGTTACATTTATATACTGAATAAAAAAGAACATGCATTGTTTTTGGGTCGCGTCTATAAGTATAAACCAGCATATTAATTTGTATTTTAGTGTACCAATGTTCATGTAACATTTTGTTAATGTTATATACACTTATTAATAAAATGCCACATCGGCTCAGCCAGCTGCACAAGAAAGTGAGTATGTATTTTATTTGAGACATGTGGAATGTTTAAACTATATTATCTTTATCAACGCATGCTTGTTTTTGACTGTCAATATAGATACTGTTGTAATAAAGTACTTGGTACATTTTAAAACACTACACAACGATTATACTTAACACAATATGATAGAATGCGGTTGCAAGTTTGTTTCGACCATCTAGACAGATAAGCGGGACTTACTGGAATAATCATGTAACACGTTCAAATATCTTTATATGTGTTTAACAGGATGATCCAAAAGTAGACATTGCTCTAAATCCTATAGCGCACTCTTCATACAATTATAATTTACAAACAAAACATAGGTTGGAATAGTCTATTTTTACCATTGCTACACGTGCGCCCATCCTCCTGCAGATTTTCTCCCGTGTTGCATTTGCACGTCCTCTCCGTACTACCCTTGGGAAGGCACACTGCACTGCAGTCACCGCGACCATTATTAGATTGACAGGCTTTGTTTGCTACAATATGAAATAACGTTAGATACTGAAATTTAATTGAAACTACATCAATATTGTTAAGAGATAAATTTAACGTACATCCGCCAGTCTCTTGTTAAAGGCAAGTGGCACATTTCCTTTACAATACAGGAACCACATACGACACAGTATATCAATCGTAAACGAGTTCTTTACGCTTTAAACGGTTCTATTGTGTTAAATTCCCGGCATAGTTTGTAGCATATGCTTTACATTAACTCTTTCGAATGATACATTAATATGTTTTGAATAGTCCATGTCATAAGAAAAGCGCTCGTAACATGTAATATTTATGTACAGCAAATACATATCCGTGAACTTACTAAAAGTCGACTTAGTTTCAAAAAGAAATGAACACATTGCGTAGCGTTTGTTTTTGAATATAATAAATATCTTTCATATTCGGAAATGTCGATTCGCTTTTTATTGTTGAACACTGATCTTTCAGGTTTAAATATTGTTTCAGTTTTTGACAAACTAAACGAAAATAACTTATGTGTTGAATATTTGAAGTGATTATTTTGTTACTACGATACATTAAAACTTGACAAATTACCTGGTTGTTTGTTTGCAGAGTTCTTTGTGTAAATCACGAGGTCGGCTAGTCTACCCAGATTCTTCCCGTATGACTGTAATGTTTTGCCTGTCATGTTGTAGGCCACAACAGAACTGCAAGATACATATCCTCGAATCAATGTAACAACCTTGAAGTCGATTGCAATACATCCCAATAGAGCTATAATTTTAATATATTCCGCGTGTAGGCATTTTAATCGGGAGGTTCTTATATATGTACAAAATTACTATTGTTTATGTAGATTAAATCTAGGCTGAAATTGATGAGCGGTAACATTTAATATAATATCTGCGCGTTTGAAATTCGTGTTATTTAAACTACAGCGTATTTGTTTGATATTATAAAATACAATGCATCTGCATCTTTCTTTCCGGGTAGTTTAAATAATACTCCCTATCCATCTTAAAGAGTAATGCCCACCTCTGCCTTCGTTGAACAGTACTTATACCCCCACACTGTCTATGATATATATATATATAGCATATAAAATATGTGTGTATTTAGTTTGCATGTGAATTGATGTTATATCTTAAAAGAGCGAAGAAGAACGTTCTAGTAACATAGGTGCTAATTTATATCCAAAAGCAGTGATTATGAAATATGCTCTTACATCACAACTCAATTACATTTTGCCTGCGTATGTGCACAAGAACATATAGTTTATAGGATTATAACGCATTGTACAATATCAAATTATACAATTAATATGTATGTCATAACAACACTGTTTGCAAAATTGCTACGTTATGAGTTAAAAAGGGACGAAATCAATATGCAAACTTAATTAGGATACTTACTCCTTTTCATAGTCAGTGTAGAAAATTATGTCGCCTTCGACCACGAGGTCGCGAATGATGACAGTTGCGGATTCCGTCTCATTAATGATCGTGCTGCAGTTTGTGCCATTTAAGTTTAAGTTGCATCGCCGAATTGTATTCTCATACACGTCAGTCCAGTAAAGAAAATTGTCTGAAAAATGTCAATAAGCTTTTTCGAATGGTTTCTATTTAAGATTTCATAAAAGACATTTACCTCTGTACTTTGCACGGACAGTCACAACTCCTTTTGTACATAAATGTGTATGTAATTTTTTGTTAATAATATTGAACCGACCATTACTAAAACTAATAAGTCGTATGTATTGTAACGCAAAGGGTACAATACAAAACGTTTAATGTCTGCGCGATTGAATGAACCTATATTATTACATCCGTACAGGAACACAAATGTAAATTGTGTACTGACAATGTGCCTCATTAAAAATCATCATCCAAACTATATTCAAATGTTCAATGAAAAATTAACTCGCTGGATGTTTTTCTTAATGTGTATTGCAAATCGAAACTATTGTTTTAGAACAAAACTTTGATTAGCCCGCCGTATCAATAAATTGTTACGTGTCTTGGTGAGCAACACAAATGTAAATTTTCATTCAAATGTGTATGGCATATTGATATAAAACATTTAAAATTGGTCTAACTTTGATTTTTATAAATAAACACACACCAGGAAATGCTTTATACAAGCGTCAAAACAGCACAACCTTACTTATGTAATCTATAGCAAGCCCGTCGGGTGTGTCCACATCTGTTATAAACTTCCGAACGTAAGATCCATCCATGTTAGCCTCTGCCATGTAAGAGTTGGGATAGGCACTCACCGAGTAGTACATTTTTCTGAAGGCAAATACACAATGAATATAAGTTTTCTTTTTTATACACGCGCGGTAGGCATGTGTTTAATTAAAAACATCATATGCACTAGGTTACACAAATTTTCATTTTTGATAGTACACAATGTCGCAGAAACCGAAACGACTTGTCATTTTATACAATCCTTTACTTTTCGAGTTCAGGACTTTGGTAAATAAACTCCCAATACTCACATATTTCCTTGGCGAGTTCAATAAAATATTCATAAAATGAAAAACGAGTATCACACTGTTACCCTTTAAAACAATCTTTACAACTGACGAAATGTGTTATTTTGTGAAATAATTTAACGCACTTCTTTAAGTATGCGTGAATTATTGAAATGAGGAGTGTTTACTGTTCATAAAGATATTAAGTATATATACCAATGTATGATTGAAGCTAATAATCCTTATTGATCATCTGTATTCATAAATGAATAGAGATCTGAAATCAACACTTAAAAATCCAGACTTGCACTTGTTTGTCAACGGATTGTTCAAGAAATGATCCGTTATAAGATACAATGCGTGTTTAAAAATAAATATACATGTTTTGGATACATTAAAACTTTAAAATTATCCCTTACCCTAAACCAGGATGCACCGCAATTGATCCGATTGCATCTTGAGAAAAATCATCCACAAGGTTGATCGTTTCGCCCGATGGAGTTATTACCCCCACATGCTGGTCTAATGAAGATGACATTGATGTGTAATAAATATTGCCCGTTGTTTCGTCTTTTGCAAATCGTCTCACAACGCTGTTTCCTAACGAGTAAACAAGCAAAGAGAACTAACATGAACATAATGAAGCGTCAAAAATAACTAAAACCAAATGCATTAAAAAGTTATTAGTATTGCAGTTGAATAAGCGCTACCACTGTACCATTCGTTCATTTCGGGCTATGAAAGAATTCATGTTAGTCATTTTATCGATTTAATCCCCGACTCGGTTCCTTGATCGTTATGTTCATTATTCCAATGTGTTTATAAGCAATTTACTTTGTAGCACAGGGTTCCGTGTGTGCCACACGCTCAACCGATGTATTAAGTGATTGTGTTACGAATACAGGTTATAATTTGTAACAGTTTTTTGCAAGTCACGTGGTGTACCTGCATATCAATTTGGTCACGCCTCGTCGTTTAACCCTTTCTTCGAATCGTCGCCTAAGTTCGGTTTAAAAAGTCACTAACCTTATAGTGTGTAAATCTCCCTTCCGGACAGAGTGCTTGTAAAGAGAGATACTATCATAACGTTCACGTAAAGATTATCGATGTGTTTCGTGAACAATGATTTTATGATTAATAAATAAAAAAGCTCTTCAAATAACTCTTAAAAGAATACATACAAAACTCTTAAAAACTGTTAAAAGCTTACAAGCTGTACGTGTATCTGTGTTTTGTGGCACACATTGGACGCTGCGGGTTACGTTTGGGTACTTCAGTCGTTGAAATACTAAATTTACCTGTTTTTCCGACTACTTTGACACCGGTTCCATTCAAGAAAGCGCTGTATACAATTGGATTGTCGCGCTCAGACCATATGATTCGTTTGGTTTCAATATCGTAGAGGAGCCCAAATACATAGGACACATCCTTCAAAGGAACAACAGCCTGCTCATTCGTCCTAAGGTCAATCTGCATGATATTCGTATTTGTCGTATCGTAGACGATTGCAAAGTCCACCGGGGAAATTGCTGAAAATTAATCAGTAGTGTTAAACGTGTTTATATTGATTATTTTAAACTCAATAGTTTCTACAGTGTTATTGAGGTGTTGATCTTTTAATAAACAACGATATCTCGAAGTTATTAAACCATAATTTCATTCGCCCAATTTGTGTATTGTTCGCGCACCTTAACTAAGAGCTTTCTTTACTGAAACATAACAATACGTTGACACATATTTCTGATCTTATAAAAACTGACAAACCATTCCGACAACGATGAAGTGGCTCGAAGACAGTAAATGTACTGAATATAGGTATATGAGTGATACTTTTGATTGTGATTTTGACTATGAGGACTACCAATAACGAGAATAGTTATTACGGGGCTCTTATTTATGGATCAACCCAACAATGTTCATTTTCAAACAATAAATCATAAAGCATGATATAAATAAAAAAAAAAAAATTCAAGTACAAGGGACAGAAGAGGATGCCATTATTGCTCCTCTCCTTTGCGGAAAAGTACGTATAGCAATTGTAATAATAGGGAAATTAAAACACATAAGAATCGAGAGGAAGTAAATGATGAGGTTCTGAAGCAAAGCTATCTTTCAGGTAGTGTGATTGTAATGGTACAGTTGCGAACTGCATTCAAATATAAAAATGTTTTCAATAAGGTAGATAGTTATCGCCTCTGAGTAATGTGAGAATTCATTGATGAGTTTTGTAATATTTTATTGTATGCACAGATTGTATATTTTACTTGTGGAGGAGGCTGACGATTCACGTAAAACGTTCCTGTAATAATCATATAATATTTATTAGTGTATTTTGCAAGCCGAATCGAGTTTTAAATGGCTTCTATTGACATCATGTAAGCACTGGCAATGTTATAAAATAAACCATTAAATTTCGTTTAACGTTTGGTAAGAACTATTCCGTTCCAAGTCTCTGATAAAAAGTAATATATTAATATGTATTCCTTTAACCCAATGTAAATCAAGGGGCGATCTTTTTGCACTGGTTGGCGGACACCATTAAAGTGGTGATCACTTGATAGGATAGAGTTATTCAAATATGTTTCGGTAAAAAGTATTAATTTTCTTCTAGACCAGTTTAACGGATGTATACTTTTTAACATAGACTTATTCACAGCTCGTAACTTGCATCAAAATTATATGTGTCATTAAATCCGTATAATGTGGTCCATGGGTTCCATTTGAGTACACAACATGGCATGGTAATCCAAACATTAAACGGCCAGTTGAGCTAACAACCGTATGTGACTTAGTTGTTAACCCTATTTTTCATATGGGTTAATTGTAAACACAACTATCTGTTCGAATTATTTGAAAATATATGATTATGTCATTTCTTTCAAAAAGAATTATATTTGTGGCTGAGGTTAACATATTGTTACCTTTTTCGGTCGTTCAACTGGGCACATTACACTATTTAGCGTATATCTAGGTACTGTATATGCATACTGGATATAATTATTTTCAGGTGGCTAACCTGCTTGTAAAATAGAATTGCTATCACATACGGCGGAAAATTAGACTATACTTTATCTATGGAATATAGCTTACTCTTCAAAATGCAGTTTGTATTAATAGGGGTGTAACCAGCAGAGCATTCACATTTTTTCTCGAACGTGTTTTCATCCGTGTGGTAGGAAATGCATATCTGTTCACATCCTCCATTAAGATAAGCACATTTATCTGCAAAAATGAAAATTATTAAAATTGATACTAATGTCTGTCATTTTGTTGACGTCGTTCGTTTTGTTACTATATGGCCCATCCATGAAATTAATGCACACTAAGAGAACTGAAGCAACGAGAGACTGTCACGAAATTTAACAATTATATGACTTAGGAGATGGACTCAAACACTTAAAACCAAGCGCTATTTATAAAATTGGAATGTTCGCTGGGGGATAAAAATTTAAACTCAACTTAAATTAAGTATTTCAAATAAAATAATTTGTTATTTAGGACAGTCTGCTAAAAAGTTCAATGTTGTTAATTTCTGTGTATTTGAACTATTTATTCCTGATCCAATGAAAAGGTTTACAAACACGAATCATGGTAAACACACAATACTGCTCTATTTATATTTCTTTCAAACCAATATTCTGGCAAGTGTACCGGTATCAATGCTCATTGATCACTTAAAGACCATTATTTAGTGGCCTAAATATCTGTTCCTGAGCCTACCAAATGTTTGGCAAAGTAAACATATTTTTAAACCCAAAATTCAGTTCCATTTATGTTTATATTAGACAAATAGTCAGGCAAATGCTCCAGTATCATTAGTCATTGCGCGATGAGTGAACATAATTGATCTCAGCGGTTTTTCTCACCCGTTTCCATATTTTGAACGCTTGCGTCCAGCATCTTCATCGCCACTGCACGCAAATTAAAGTAGCCCAAAGTTGAAACTGTTGGTGTCAGTTTAGAAACTGACTTGTAGTAGGTCCTCGACGAGTTAACAGGGTTTGGGTACATCCACTTGATATATCCCTACATATTATGTAAATTCATTAAAGTGTTCAGGTAAAAATACTTTTCTTGGTAGAACATTTTCTTCTTTTTACCCAAGATTTATAGTTTGTACAAAACAACGTGCATATATATAGGAATATATCTTTAACATGATTTGCTTTCTTATGCAATTGACAAAACGTTTCAAAATTAGCACATGTTAATTATTAACCTTTAGAACTTCATATGCGAAGTTCCCTTTATAACCAATGTAGTATATATCTAGTTTTATTTACTGGTCAAAGTTAACGATGGGATTGCCTTGGAAAATTGCATAGCTTTGATCAAGTTCCTCACTCATGGTTTTCTCCATGTGCGTTAGTGTAAGCACTGACCTTGTAAACTGCTAGTAAGGACGTAGTCCGATCAATATTGTTATTAATTGTAGTTCTATTTTCATTGCCGTAAATCGTCATCTTGTACAGGTAAGTTCTTGTAGAGTCCGTCGACACCCAGTAAAACCTATAATGCGTAAGAATTATCTTAAGAAGAAACGTATTAAACCCCCGTTTTATAATCCATTTAATTCTCAAAATAAATATTGCCTAGACTAACCCTTTTATTGCCATGACCGATGTTCACAAATGGTCCAAATGACAACGTCCACACTACGATATTTAAGATTTATTCTCAGTATATAATCAGGAGAGAATGTTATTTCCCTTTATTATGAAAACTGAATACCAATTAAAACATGCAATGATCAAAACTGCGAGGATCGCCTTGGAAAATCAAATCCAAGAATTGGGGATTAAAACCGATCCGATGGCTATCCGTCATTAACACAAGCCAGGTATTGATCACAAACCAAACTCGCGTCAAAAATGCACACAGAAAACGAAAACATTAGTGCCAAAACGTGACGCATTAATTGAATACTACGGATAAAATTCTTGTGTTCGAGAGTCGTAAGTATCTGAAATCTATTAACAACGATTAGGGAATATGTTTTTAAGTTATAAATATTCATCGAATCTATAAACAAAAACATATATAAATATTATCTGTTTTGGTTAGCGATGTAGCTTCAGAAGATATTTAAACATCCTAGCTGTAAAAAAAGTTCGTTTACATGTTTGATCTACGTAACATGAACAGCTTTATTGCATACAACCTCTGAAGACTGAAATATGACAACATTATAGATATAACTGGGAAAAGTTCTACTGGATCCACACAGCAAATGCCTTAATTATATGCAATTAAAATTGCAATTCTGTTAGATTTCGTCATTTGCAACATATATAACAAAGTTATTTACTTACATATGTTCGTCATAGTCAACGACTAATTCAGAAATCGTTGTATTCGAATTTTCTTCTGAAAACACTGTCGTCATATTTGTGCCGTCCATAAGAACTGATTTAATAGTTCCATCAGTGGTAAAGCCTAGGCGCCTATACAGATATAAGAATCAATATACTAGATCAAATAGATGTTCTATATAAGTTCTTGGAAGCTGTTCACTATTTTATTTATATTTATGTATATGTGTTTTATTTAGCAAAATATTTTGGAAGAGCATTACGTTGGCTAACGACAATAAAGTCTAATTATTTTGTATTACTTTAAATATAACATTTACGGTTCTGGCACCTATCAATGCGATCATGGAAAATGTCGTAATAATGCAAGATACTTTACATGTTGTGAACGGCAACTCAATATAATTTTAGACCAGTTTGTGTGTTGGTACCTCACGTGTGGCATCACGACTAGGTTTGTAATATTTCCCGCATTCGCCAACACGCGTCTCGTCGCACTGTCTCCGACATTGATGACGTATATGGTTCCATCGGACTGAGACCAGTATAAACTGTTGTCTGTCCAATCGTATGCTAGTCCTATAGTACACATATTGGCTATTAAATTTAGTTGTGTTTAATAAATTGGAACTGTGATGGAAATAAATTGAACAATGATGTCAAGAAACATGTCTTTATTATCATTTGATATTATGTGTAAAATGAACAGTCTTTTTAATTAATAGATAAATTAATTGCATTTTCATATCGCTATACAAATGCTTACACGACTAATTGTATGCGGTGTGAAGATACTATTAATGCCTACTATATAATTATTGAATTTTTGATCTAAAGTTTTATTCCAACGTGCTTGATTTTGGTATGTACTCTTTACGTTTCTAATAGTTTTTTATTAACGATTAATTTGTTTGGTTTACTGTTATACTGTTCTATAAATTGCGAGATGACTTGATAAGATCGTGGCAAAGTGGAAGTAGACTCTACTCGAAACTAGAAGACTCTTAACTACGTACACCTAATGATCATATATTAAAACGGTAGTTTAATACTCTAATTGACGCAGTATATGTCTGATTATGTTATGATGTTTTGACATGGTTTATTGCTTCTACCTGTTATGCTGCCACTTGCTGTAGTCAATAGATCTAGGGCAATGTCTTCCTTCGGAAGGTCAACCGGACGTCTGAAGATATGTCCAATGCTGTCAGCTATGTACAGTACCCGTTTCTTCATGTTTACGTCCATGTAAGCTATTGTCGATCCTGCAAATAATAGTTTTGAAAGGTTTAGATTTTAATACGTTTGCACAATAATCTTATGTTTACAATCTAGAGAGTAAGCCGTATAGAAACGTTATTGTTTTCAACATTAAAAATTCAGAAACAATTGTTAAACTTGGGCGTAATTTTTAAGAAAATCAATATGATTTGCCTTCACACTTATGCTTATTTAATAATTTGAGATGACATTGTATATCAGTATACTACAATTATAAAATCGAATATCATATTCAGATAATTGTTATAGCATTTACACTATCTAATACAGACCAATAATGAGTTTCAAATTGTTTGGCAAAACTTAAAGATAGACTAAAGTATATTGCATGTCTTAATTAAGTGAACGAACCCACTATGAACTTTGGCTTGTAATGATATAAACTATCTTTTGCAGAAACAGCGAGTATTTCTAGTATTGTTTCGTTGTTTATTCAGAAGCACTGAATGATAATTAAGTCCCCCCAAAATAAAATAATAATACATAATTATAAATATGTGAAACTTTAACTTTTTTATGTACAGATGTTTGGAAAACTAGTCTTTAGAACCAAATTAAATTTGGAGTATGTGTTTCGAATACTCACTGTTTTTTGTCTCTTTGTTTAAATCGCAGTTTTAGAAAAGAAATAAGTAATGACATTACTTATTTATAACATAATCATTACTTTGTCATTGTCATGTAAAATATTTTCAAATAAAATGATACTATACTTTATTTTATTAAGAAAAGTTACTTTCTTGGTTGCCTATTTACTTGTAAATTGTGTATGTATTACTAAAATAATTCGACATTATGTTCTAATATTGTTGTCACTCTTAAACTTCATCTAGTATTCGCCCCTATTTGACACGCTTTTGCGTCATTATATTTATAACTTACCCATAATTAGATAGATAGATTTATTTCAACATAAAATGCATAGATTTACATGGCAGCATGTTATATACACACAATAAGTAATAAATAAGTATAATTCGTATAACAATATTCATCATAAATATTGCTGTTATATGAATAGATGTTCGTTCGTGTAAGACTTTCGCAGCGTTAATCTTTGATTTAAAATGTAATAAATTGTATAATGACTGTAAATAAATTTGTTTAACAGTGTTATGTCTACAATTTCTGAAACATCTTTATTGGTTACGATATTATGTAGTTTGGTTTCACCTTCATAAATTAAAAAATATAATTTTGAATGGGTAAATTTCGTGCCATAATAACGCTATAAATAAATGTAAACATGCATATTTTTCAACTCATATGGTAGTTACGAATACGGGAAAATTACTATGTATAAACTTTTGCTAAATGTCCACTTGTATCGGCAGAAAATAAAACACTTGTTTAAAATGTGTCGCTCCTTTAACGCCGTAATCTGCAATCACTGTGCGTAGGGTTGTAAGGGCCGATACAATGCTAATAGCGTAGAAAGACGGTTAACAAGATAAAGAACACTTTACCTGCCAATTATGAGGCTATACGATTTTAAACGTTTAGTTCCTGAAAAATCTGAGTAACAAAAATACTTACGGCTTGCATTAGGTGGCAAGATATTGTTTGGAAACTGAAAAATACATTATGAATCATATTTCTAGTAAGTAATCATAAAGGATTCTAAGTGTTTCATTCAAATACACCGCACATATAAATAAGTGCATAATGATGAATATGTTTGATATGAGATTGAGTAAGATTTGATTTTCGGGCTTAGTGTTACTTATTGCGTGAATAACCAAATGTTTCGGGTTCCGATGAGTATGAATAAAACCACGAATATCGGATCGACATACCGTTGGCTATTTACCCGATAACAAACACTTAGCAATGATTGTTTTAAGTAAACCATTAGACTAATGTATTTTTTTACACTATAAAATGTTCATTTATCGCAAAAAGCATAGAGCCATGCGTTTCCTTGACGTAAACAAAAAACGTCCGCTTTATTCATAGACATAAAGAGTATGATTGCAGTCTATGCAGTGAAGCTATATGCTAACGCATGCAAATACATGCCAAACTAACCCCTGTTGACATTTTGTGCATACTTAATTTTACCAACTGCACACCTAATGTTGATTTCATTTATACGAAATTAACGTTTAACATGTGTATTAATCATTTATTAATCATTTGTGTCAACAATTATTAACTTCTTTGAAAAGAATGTTCTGCCAATGTTGCAGAATAATATACAGTTAGAGCGGCGTCGGGCTTCTCCGAATAGGGTTTAAGTCCGGATACTTTCAGCCAATCATAAATAAGTTTACATGTCAACTCCCTTAAGTCATTATCTATGCATGAGCAGAAAGCGCGATGTTTCTTTTCCGGTTTTGCAAAATTTCAAGGCGCGGACATTTTGAAAGGCTAGAAAAACCATCACTTGTTCTGAAGGTAAGAATTTTCTTTAACGTTTTTACTGGGTATGCTAAGCAACATTGATAACATTATTTTCGAATAATATTTTTTTAAATTAAACCATTGACAGCGTACACGTGAATTATGTTATGTATAGAGGTTACAGTCATAATTGACAAGTATAAATGTGACGTGACACGATTTGTATGGGTATTATGTAGGTATCCGAAAGAGCCGACATAAAATTCAAAAGTCGGATCTTCCGAATACCTGTTTTTTCGAATGAAACTTAATACAAATGTATGTACAAACTTGTACTCACATTAGCAATTGATATTCTATTGACCATTGGTCAATATAAATGGTTTTGAAATAAGAAAATCTTGTCAATTTATACCTTTCTAAGAAAATAAAACACTACACAAAAGTCAAATATTTAGATATTTCTATCAGCCTGGAGTGTTTCCTGACCCTGTTGCTATGTACTTGGTAAGTTGTTAAGACTCTGTATTTTACTTCTAGGATGAGTCGTCCACTAAAGTAGGACAAGACTGCAGTTGGAGCAGTAAAAAGTAAATCTATGTGCTACTTTAAGGCATCTAGGCTCTACAATGTACCAAGGTCAACGATGTTTGACAAGGTTAAGGGTTATTCCAGCATCGAATGCACTATGGGGCCACATACAGTTCTCACAGCTGCTAAGGAAAATAGGATAGTCGAGTGTCAGACACAAATGTCACGTATCGGTTATGGACGGACTTAATATGAACTGATACGGACTGTTTGCAAAATTGTAAAGAAAGATGGACGATCAACACCCGTCAAGATGGATTAAGTGTGAAAATTGTCAAATACGTTGGCATTATATGTGTGCCAACAGGCCGGAATATGAGTTGTTGGATGAGAAAGAAAGAGCAAAGATAGTGTTTGTTTGTGTGATGTGTGAAAGACATGATTGAAGTATCAGATGCAATTATAAGAAATAGTGATGCTTTTTAAGTATTATCACGTGATCAGGGCCCTCTCTTGCCGCCAGGGGAAGCCACCCACATTCCTCATGAGGGGGAATTTCGCGTCGTTTTGGGCCAAAAGGGGAATTTTAGAAGATCTTTTAACCAACCATTCATCACCTAAAATTGCTGTATTTTAATGTGATTTACATAAATATACATTTAATCAAAGGTTAGTAGCATGATACAGGCTGGCAACATAGGTATAAAAGCATAAAAAAAAAAATAATTTGGAGGGGGAATTTTTAGCTGAAAAAGGGGGAAAAAGTATACTTTTTTATGGGGGAAGCCACCGATATTCGGCGGTAAAAAGTGCCAAAGAGGGCCCTGATGATTGACTGATTACTAGTATTTGAATGATGTACATGTACTGCAGTTGCGTTCGTGTTCCTGTTGATATCAAATATGTTTGACATGTTTTTTGAGTGTTTTTACTTAAACAATGGTGTAAAAAGCGTAGGTCATTTGACAAAAAAGCGTTACGTGACTGAAATGAAAAGTTTTAACATGAAATAATATCATAAAAGATTAAGCTAGTATACAATATTTTCATACTAGTTAATTTTGTCAGTAAAACTATATTTTATTTTTGTATAATGGACAATCTCAAGAAAGAAGTGAATACAATTTGATAACGCTATGTTTAACTAAAGATTTGTCTGTGTTTTGAATCGTTTTTTTTTAAAAACCTCATATGTATCCGAAAGACCCGATGGTGTCCGAATTTACCCGACGATAGTTACTTGATGGTTCCTGGCATACTTGACATTTTCATAAGAGTAACGCTGTGCAATATAGACGAAATGGATGATAAACACCTGCTTTAGGTAACCTGCTCATAATCGTTCGGCACATTCGGATATTAAAAAAACAATCGAAAATAGTCTTTAAAGTATCCGGAGACTGCCGACATCGCTCTACTTTTATTCTTTTTCTTTAGGAAACATGTCGCGGGTTTTGGTACAGCGACACTTGAAATTCGTAGTTACGATTTACCTATAAAAGAATTTAGTAATAATCTTGAAATCTTCATACCGAGCTGCTATTTAAATAGAAGATGGGAACACAGTCATAGCTTGTGTCCGCAGCCACTCGAATGTCGGTAAGGCATATGGAGGTGTCGTCGGTAAGTATCATGGCTCTGTGAGAAACTTTGCTATTCTCTAGAAATTAGCAACAGCTACTATATGGAAATGCTATTCAATTATGTAAATACGACATGCTCTTTAAAATGCAAACACGTGTAACAAAATTCACATGGCATCCTACTTAAGATACATCATTTTAAAGAGGATTTTGCAGGGACAAGTTCGTGTACCGCTAGATCCCTCAAGTTAAGAGTTACATAAAAAGCTAGTGGGTGGTAACATGAATTGTTCATCTAAATATTATTAATGTAGTTAATTAGTCTTTTATCAAGTTAACTATAAACATTTAATCAAAGAGAGATAGATACAAGATAAAAAAAACATTTCAACATTTTAATTACTTTTTAATGAAAACTTACCGTCACACGAGTTGGTCGATTTATTGAAAACGAAGCCTTCCGCGCATGCGCACTCTCCTCCTGTTGATGTTGTTATGCACATATGTGTGCAGTTTAAATCGAGGCACGGATCTAAAAAAAATAATAAAAAAGTTGTCCCATGCATGTACGGCTTAAATAATTGTTTTGACATTAGGGGATTTATGTCCGCAAAATATATGTTTAAATAAAAAATATATTACTGTGTGAATGTTGAAGAATTAGCTATCGTTCTTGTATTGTAGATTTTGTCTCGAAACTTTATATAAGAACAAGAAGTTTCTATTTAATATCTCTATCTGTCAAAATAATTGCTTAAATTAAAATCTGGAATGTACGGACGAACAGACGGTAAGGAGGTCAGAATTTGCCTTACCTATAAGTTTCGAGGCTATCGAATGAAAAGATCGCTGACGTAGATATTGAAACTTTTTGAATAATAAAGCAAAATTTCCGAATGCGGACTCATTTTTAACATGGACCCTCGTTAAAATGATCTTTGTTTATGATTTTAACACATACACACATTATCACATAAATACCATAATTATGTAGTTTAAATGAAATTCAAATAACTTTACCATCTGCTCTCCAGGGTTGACTTTCTAGGAAATAAGTCGCTATGTTGTACGTTATATATGTTCTTAAATATATGCTCGAAGCGGCTTTTTCGCGATTGGTAGTGTTAAAAAACATAATTCGGTTGTTGTAAACATCCGTGACGGCTAGAACATCCTGAAAAGAGGAAACAATCCCGACAAGAAATGTCATGATTGATCATGCAATGTCCTATAATCTTCTTTTATGAATTTTGACGAAAAATACTCATGGTGGATATTCGTGTTGTTGTTTCATACGTACGTGCGACAAATTAGGTTGTATAATATTTTTAGTTTCTCTTGCTTTTGATCTGAGTCTGTTTCAGTTATGCAAAAACGAAACAAGAACCAGTTAAACAAAGGTGATGTTTTCAATGTAATGAATGGAGCAGTGGATGATGTTTCAATGTTCAGAACAGTCAGTTTGCAACTAATCGTTCCACAGATTTTAACATGTATAATATCCAACGTTAGCTGTTTAATTTTGTTCAAGCTTATTTGAGATTATTGTATAATTAAGAAGTTATTGCGATGAACTTCCCGGATCAAAAAGAACGCACAAAAAAAACAAAAACAGAATACCTCAGTGACAGAATACTTACCCTGAAAATTGCGAGATCAAACAACGTTGACAATGTTATCCGTTTTAATGTCACCCTGTCTGTACCGTCGTATTTCGAAGATTCGATGTTTTCTGTAACAGTATCTATCCAATAAATTCGTTTGTTCGCAATGTCCGTTTCCATGGATATTGGTGAAATGAGACCATCTGTGATAAGGGTCTTTCTGCCTCGCCCTGCCATGTCCGACCGTTCTATCTTTGGATGCAGGCCATTGTCCGTCCAGAAGAGGAAACTGTAATGCATTTAATTTAATAAACATTTTACAAGACCGTGTATATAAATAACATGCATCACTCGTGCATGACAAAAGCAATGCATAAATAGCACCAGTATTGTATAAGGCATTTACTAAATAGAAATGTTCCCAATTAGACAATTACGAGATCTCACTCAACATAGTTACTTACTCTCCTTTTTTAGTATTTATATGAAGAAAAGAAGCCGACAACGACCAATTCAGCGTTGAAATATATTTTAAATATATTTTAGTACCCGGGGCACATTTAAATATACTTAAGAGTACTCGTGGTACATTTAAGTAGTATCCGAGCCGAAAGTGACCAATCGAGCGTCATTAACCAGTCGTTTCGTACCCATCAAGAGGATCCAACGTTATGCCGTCAGGATAGTAGAGGTTCGTATCGGCAATGATTTTATAGATGTCATTGTTCATTTTTTCAATTGCCCCAGGGGCGGCAGCAATCCAACGATAGGTGGAGTCGGTCCAATATATTGTGTGAGACAACCAATCAACGGCGATCTGTGGATTTTGAAAAGCGTCTCCACATTAAATGTTAAAACCCATCGACTTAATATATACTCTCATGCAAGCAGGACAACTCACTATTACGGAAACGTTCATAGAATTCACGTTCCTTTGTAAAACCTTTGAAGTCATGGTTTACAGTATGAGAAATTTACTTGCCAAAAACAGTATTGTTTCATTAACGCATTTTCATCGCTAGGTGTATCAATGTATCAAATAGCTGTATACAAGCGTCCAATAAGAGCGTCAGTTACATGTCATATAAAAGAGACAATCATAAAATAGTTTTACAACAATTTTCAAATATAGTAAGTATATATGCTATGAGATGCATACTAAATGAAAAATGGAAAACAAACGGGGAAGTTAGCTCCCCATGAATTTTGTGCTTGTATTTTACATATGAAACGTATAAATGCATATAAACTAATACAATTCATTCTCTAACTCTTTCATGTTATGACACTTCATATTTATTTTAAAAGAACACATATCAAAACATGTTTAGATCAATTTTGTGTTTTGTGAAATCAGATGACAGCTCGACGTTTCAAGCTCATCAAACCGCTCACTGGCATAACAAAAACACGTTTCCATGTAAATGTGTCTGGTAATTGTTACACACCTTCAACACGGGCTTGACTTTCCGCCCTGAGATTTTATGATAACAGTGCCATTTTATGCTAGCACTTACGTTCGCATTACAATTAATTCTTATTAAGTGTATACATCTTACTGAACATAACAATCATATTGAGTAAAGTAGTATTTAACAAAATTCTTGCATGTTTATAACACTTTAAAGACTAACTCCTTTCATCGGACAAAAACTAAATGTTAAATTGGAAGAACAAATCATCAATATGTTTTGCTCTAACTTAAACTTCCACTTTTATAACATTTTTAATAGATACTTAATTTGAAGTGTATTAATCGTAGCTATGTTTGTTCACACTCTGTTCATTCACACTATGTAGTAAATGCCATTTGCATCATTAAATCGTATCGCAATATGTATTGTTCACTATCAAACTTACGTGTTAATATAGATTACTTATTCATCATATAAATACGCGAGCACAATTATTATACAAGGTATGTACACAATAATAAATGTTCGTTACGAATACTTTATGGTTTGTTAAGAATAAATATATGTTCCTATGTAAAAATTCATAACTTAAGAACTTCTAGGTACGCCAAACGGTGTTATATAATACCTGAACAGTCCCGGATGAAATACCAAGGTGAAATGGTTTTGCACTTGTTATATGATCCATACTTGCTGTGTAATTTTCAACGGCTAGAAGCGACCTGCAAATTTAAATATTGTATTGTGAATTGATGTTTAAATGCAAAAACGATCGCATATAAACCTGCCTTAAGAAACTTACTCTGGTATCATGCGCTGTTATGAAAATTTTAGCGCATACACATTAGCCTGTCTTCTTTTGAACATATAATGCAGGCCATATACATTCCATATAATGAATTGCAAAGGGAAAATAAAACTGCAACTTATATTGCCATAACATAGCGACCCTCCACATTGATGAGCGTTGAAACTCTAAGTTTGTTTTGAGTAAATACTACATGAAGTGCACAGACAGTGAACCGTTTAATATTTCAGTTCAGCATTAACAATATGATTACTGAGAGTAGTATTCAGTTCTGAGAAGCAAACATAACCAAAATAGGACATGCTGCCTTGTTACGTCATTTGTATTACAATTTCATTCCCCGTAGAATTAAAAGAAACAACAACGGGACTTGAACAAAAAGCTTATTTCAAACGATACTCTAGAAACAGTACGTGTTTATTGAATGCAAGTGAGATAACGTCAACGTTTCGAATATTTGAAAACATGCAGTGTAGAATACATCCCCAACTCATTTATTGCAATTTAGTGACAAGATAGTATACGTTCTTATACGCTTAGATCCTTGCGTAGTAAAGAATTACAACCTGTAATGCCTCTCGTAGATGTAAACGATATTCTTCCTATAATCCACATCGAGGCTGTAGAACTGTAGGAATGGATCATTAAACGGTACTAAATCCACCGTTTTCGGCACTTCATCGTACGCGGGCATCGTGGGTAAGTGCCAGAGTGCTGCGCTGGTTCCCCAGGTGTTTCGTGCAGTAAAGATGAGGCCCTTCTCTGGAATGAAACCAATGAAGATGTAAACATGGCTTGATGCTATAGCGTTTATAAGATTGTCGAGTTCGAGAATTCCAATATGACATAACTTTTTTAGTCGTAATGATTGGTAGTATCTACTAAAAGGAAGGGTATCTTATTACCAGTAATTAAAGGTAAACACTAAATTTAATGAATGACTATCGGCATGTTATATGAACTTTTACGCTGTTAACGATTGTGTTCCCAGAAATTACAACACAGTTTGTGTGGTAATATACTAGCGAGAAAGTAAATAAAATGTCCTTGTAATCAGCACATACAAACTGTTACCATTCACAGCAACTAACTGAATAGATACTGGGTTAATTATGCCTAAACGAGTCAATGTATTATGTGACAGAAAGTAGCTTATGAAAAAAACACAGGATTACCTTCAGTTCCATTCATGGTTTGGGAATGCGCATTCGCAGAAAGCATGGCAACCGTACACAGCACCACAATCAATCCCATGTTTGAGTCAATCACTAACTGCACACCTGTCAAATCAAACCCAATGTAAACGTAATGAAACATCAGCTGAACTTTCTTAAGAAAAAACTAATCGTTACGTACCACACTTTATTTATGTCAATAAAGGTATTTCCGAACTATGGAAATTTACAAGAAAAACACACTAGACATGAAACACAAATTCACAATAAACACACGCAAATTAACGGTTTTCCAATTAATGTATTTGTTCAAGAATTGTTCACAAAACATTAAATATTAATGTGTATAAAAATATCCCTATAGCATTTAAAATCAATTATTAATTTGTTATTGCTTAAAGGGGCCTTTTTACAGATTTTGGCATGTATTGAAGTTTAAATCATTAGTCATTAAATGCTTTATATTGATAAATGTAAACATTGGATTTAAAAGGTCCATTAGAAAACAAGAACAAAATTACAGAAAAAAGCAACCATTGACCCCTAAAGTAAAAGTCAAACGCTTAGACCACTCGACCATCCATGATCATACAATAAATGTTGTATTTTATACTTTATATAAGCAATCATCTTAGTGTCACAAAACATGACGACAGCAACAGAATCCAAAAATTCAATCGTAGCGCGTTGCAACGATTTATAATTTTTAGTTTTTAATTCGTCAAAATATTTGTATAATGGATATTTTAGAGCATGGTTAATGTTCAGTATTACTGTTTCCTCACAAATATCATAACTACAACAAAAACTTGCGAATCTTAAACATTCGTTTTAATTGTGTCAATTTACCAAAAACGTGAAAAGGCCCCTTTAATGAGTGGATGCAAGCCAGAAAACATTAAAGTAACTTTCTGTGGCAAAAATAAATGAAAATAAAATGAAACTAAACCCAACATCAACTTCACCTTGTCCTTGAAGTAAGCACGCACATATGCATACCAAAGTAGTTTCTGCGTTACTTTGTCTCACTAGAGATGCATTTGAAAATACCAACTTACTGTAGGTGCCCGTATGTACATCCCTAATGCTATTCATGATTGAATTGCCAAAGCTCAACAATGAATTTAATATCATAAAAAGAAAGTGATCACGCGTTGCAAAATATATAGTTAATACGTATTAGAAACCAAATACATTGAGTATATGAGATTAAAAAACGCATAAACAAGCGACAATATAAAATGCAGAATTTGTGCAAACACATCACCTCAATTTGAGTGTAATACAATTACAAACAAGTTTGTGTGTCAGTAAAAACCTTATTCATGTCGATTGTATGTAAATCTCAACAAGCCTGTGCAGATTTGATCATACAACTGACGTGTTGGGTTGTCCACCAAAAAGCAGCTATAGTGTCGGTGTTATTGTCAAATTAGTTGTGAATTGTATTGAAGTATATAATATTTGATTTGGGGAACCAGTAAATGATTTTTTCATTTATCTAATATTCCCTATGCATATTAATGTGTTAATTTAAGATCGAGAAAACAAATTGTATCCGTAAAATCGTAAACACTCGCTATTAATGTAAAATTAAAAGAATATCGCGCTATTGGTGCAAAAAGGTGCCATGCGACATTGAAATAAGAAGGCACATGATACCTTTTTTGCACCATTTGCGCGATATAAATTAAACTACGTTTAAATTTAGTGAAGTACATTTATAAACTATTTTATACCGTTTCCTTACCTTGTTTGCATTTAAGTAAAAATTCCCCAAATCAAGAAAGATTTGCAAAATTGTACGACAACTTAATGTGGTAGAATACGAATGAGTATTTCCTAAAAAGACGTAAGTGTCCATAAACATCAATTACCTCTTTAACCTGAAGTAATTCCTCGTGTTCAGTTAGTTAATGTTCAAAATAATAATCTTCCAATCGTTCATGTGTATTACAACATAATTTCCTTTTTTACGTTTCACAGTTGCATTATAATATCGCGCTTTATATTGCATTGAACCAAACATGTACTCGTCGCTTTTGTAAACCAGGTATTTTGCAAAAACTATAACATGTCTTCACTTTGATACCTTTCAAAACAAAAATGATTTGTCGTTGTCACGTTTCCATCTTTTGACAGAACAGAACAGATTATTTGCGACTTAAGCATATACAGTTTATCGTCAAATAACAACATTTATAAATACATTTAATCATTTAACACTACCACTTTTCACACCATCAAGCGCTACAAAACTATACCATCATACATGCAAGATACCGTCGATGTTAATGTCCATATTCATATCGGCTTTAAATATGAGTACTGAATACTGTCAAAGGTGCATTGATTCAGAAATACCCGTTATTTGAAATCAATACGCTATTGTCCGCCAGAGAGACGAGCTAGTTGAATATAGGCCATTGAAAAAAATGTATAACCTATTGGCTATAAAGTATTTATTGCACGTTTCTATACATTTAGGAAGATTTGAATTTTACATTGTTCATCGTGCCTTTGAAGAATAAGGAAGTGTGAATACACATTACTAATGTACATTGATAGTGTAGTCATGAATAAGGCCAAAACGACCTATGTGTGACATGTTAGTAAACATGAAACAAACAGGAAGAAACAATATCAGCATGCTTTAAAGAACATATATGCCCTGTATGTTAATGTTAAAATGTTTAAGTTATGAAGGTTATAGTTTATACAACAATTATTTTTTTTTCATTGTTATATATCTAAGGAAAAGTAATGCAGAACTAAGAATACATTAGTTGATGTTTGACATGTGTGCATATAGAATACTTGACAAGAAAAATGACTTTCTGACTAAATACACTTCAATTTATGTCGGATTTATGAATAGACATTAAACATTCACATAAAAATTGTACTCATCTTGGAGAATATACCAAACACGTCAAATCCCAGGCCCGTAGGCAGGATTTGAAAAGGGGGGGGGGCGAAATTTCGCTAGAAAATTTTGAAAATGAAACGTAAAATCCTGCTTTCTGTCGACATGTTATCTGTATTTGGAGACTGAAGTTATAGAGCATTTGTATATGAAATTTCACTTTCATTGACCATACTCAGTGACTGATGGACATGAATATGATATAACATACATGAATTCACCACTTCCGTTTTTCAATAACCACCTTTTTCGATCAGTCACGGATATACACTATTTTATACGGTGTTTAACCCGACACTCGTATGCGCGCTCACACTTTCTTTACATATGCAGCAACAAATGTAAAGAATGTAAAATCAACAATAAGAACGGTATAAATATCATTATTTATTGGAATCTTGGAATCTTGATAAAATTGGTGTATTGTACCATTCACAAATTCTACCATTCTTAAATCAAGCAAATTAAAATGTAATATTTGACTCTTTTTTTTCAAAACAGTTATTTGTCTGCAACTATACATAGTACCAGAGGCACAGCATTGCTCTAAACGTTCATAGTGAATTGTACAATAAAAACTGATTAAGAAAACTTGGTCATCTCTAATCTGCCCCAATGCTGTACAGAAATCAAAACGGTATAACTGGTTACTTTTATTTTTAAAAACCATTTAAAATAATTAGTTATCTATTTCTAAACGAATTTCAGACACATAACAAATAAGGCTGCATAATAACCCTATAATCACAAACTGCTGGCCCTATGGCCTATAAGTCCTTAACAAAAAGATGGACTCATTTGCCCATTATGCTCAAGATCAGTCACAGGTAGCGAAAATTAAACGTTAACGCCCACCTGATAATATGTTATCACGTTTAAATTCATTTTAACAACTGTTTAAGAGTAGGACGTATTTTCAAGTGTCAAGTTTGACATAATTAAAACATTGTGGAAACTTCTTTATGTGGACCTATCTTGGAAATGACTTCATCGAGAAATTAATTTTATGGTGACCTGTCGGAAGCCTATTGAATTGAACATTATTGTAACGCTTAAATACGAAGGCTCACTGCATTCAGGGGAAAAGAGAAATAACAACTTATAGTGGCTGCAACTTATATTACAATTTTTCACTCGTCACAAAATATTGGGTTCGAGGTTCGAACGCACCCAACGCATCCCCCCTCCCTGGCTACGGGTATGAATCCTTTCGCTGCGATCGGTATTATTCCGCCGTCTGAATATGTAATCTGTGATACGATACTTACTTTGATAATGTGACTTGACTTTGGGAAGTATCTTATTTTTTCTGACTGTTTTAGGCGTTAACCATATTTGTTATTGTTTGTAACATAAACCAAAATGCACGCTCCAATAATTTTGTATAACGTTTGAAATAAATACTCGTTTCGTTAGCCGATAAAACGTGACATGCTTAACGGTTAGCTCTATATATAGTGTAACCTTATACTGAAATATGCAAATAAGAGAGTTATACATATACGTATAATATGACTTATTTTGCGCGTTAGGAAGCAGATGACACACAGTGTTTTTTTCAGATAACAATTCTATATGGTAATGTAGTTAACGTAAAATTGTTGGGCTCCATTAAATGTTTAACATCCTCATTTTGAAATGAAAATACAAACATGCGTACTATCTCCAAACAAACATATTGTACTGAAACGGCAGACATTCTACCAGTTAGTGCTGCTTATAAGCTAAATTAAAAAAGGAGTTGCTTAATAACGTAGACCCTTAGCGCAACCAAACTCAGTATTAATTATTTCATTAAATTAGTAATGCCTTTACGTGCGCAATATACCAATATCAAAATTCATACCGATATTTATTCCATATTAGTTAGCACATATGGTTGAGAGCGCTTTACAAATGTGAAATCCAACTTGTCCGCTATCTTCGCGCCTGGGTAGGTGTTAATGAGGGATGTAAATATAATAAAATGTACCACCAAAGCTTGTATCTCATATGTTTCACGTGAATTTATTCAACCATAAGAAATCATATGACAATTTAAACCACGCGATCTTGATTACTTTATAATGAACGTAATATATGAAGAAACTCGAATGTGTACGTTTCGCCAGCAACCCGTTCAAATGTTAGATTTTGTTTTACATATTGCAGACATACATACATTTACATAAAGCCTTTAGAAATTATACTAATTAATAAAGCGATCTGATTTAAGTGTTAAGTTATGGTTTGCTCATTAAACAGTAAATAACTCGTGTATTTTAGCCGGCTTTATTTGGAAATTCCGTCTTAATATTTATTCTTATTAGAGGACATCGACGCCGCATCATTGGCGCAATATTTTAATTCTCTAAACATTGTGTTGGTTTAAAAAAAACAGCACATATTACACTATGCCGTTATTTGTTTTAACCACCCAACATAGAATAATTGCAGTCTGGGAGCATGAACGTATTATTTAAACTCCTTTTTATATTTAATGTTTAAAATAATCATTATACATGTGTTCAATAGTATTTCAACATGACCTATACCGAATATCATTTGTGTTGCTCATTTAAAATTCGCGCGGCAAATATTGACCTTACTGTTTGCAGAACAGGCTTTATTTAGATTTCGATAGAAATAAATATCGAAAGAGTTTATTTTACTACATCTACTTGTTTTTTTTAGAAAGACTATCATACATTTACTATTTACATATTATAAACGGAAGAGCTTTACAAATGTTTTAATCTAATCTATTTACATCCGGAAATAAAAGTTCAACCACATTTTAATTTGTACACAATGAATACGATTGTAAACTTATGAGTACTTCGACGCCAAAGTTCTTCTTCCACGGAAATCAACACAGAAATGGGTTGTTGTAGTTTTTATTGTAATGTCTTGATCACTCAAACCTTAACTTAGTACGGAAAGAGCTTCTGGGTGAACAAGAACCAAACCACGTTTAAGACAACGCTTACTTGTCTTGGTATGGTACTGGCCTGTAGTGAAATAACTATTTCCATTAATTAATAGGAAAATTAAAAAATGTTATTCAAAAACTATTTAAACATAGAATCTCGCTTTAAGCAAAACTTGAAAATAAATTGAATATGGCCATTTTTTACTTATTGACTTATGATCGTTTGATCATAAGAATTAATGTCGCATGCATCCGTGTCGATCAATAAGCCCATTGTGATATCGTAGATAAAATAAGCATTCACAATTTAATGGAAACAGATTCGCTTTTAAGAGTCAATGCTCATCATGCCCGAATAAACTCATTTGTATTTGTATCACTTGTTAACATTTCTGATTAGCTGTCGCTATTTATATGTTCAATTTCGGAAATTTCAAACAACGTATTTAAATCGTATTTAAACGTTGTTTTATTCAACCAATAATCAAAACGCATTAATAGTTTTGATATTTAATAATAGTTTCGAAAGCATTTTTAGAACACAACAAGTTGAAAGCTAGGTCACACGAAAAACGCCAGCGTTCTGCAGTTGCAATTGCGTGTGCTCATTACAAATGATCCAGTCTCTGGGAAATCCGGGCTTAATGCATATGCGTAAAAGATCGTCCCATACTTTCTGCCAAGAGTTTATTTTCATTTAGCAAAGACTGCTTATAAATGACATATTCCAAAAATGAAGGAAGTGTTTTACGCAGTTGAATGCTAGTGTAGATGTTATTGAGGAAGAATGATGGAGTTTAACAAGAATAGCATGCCCTCACTAATAAGATATGAGGTTGTGCATGGATCTTGTATAAAGTATAAATAATTATTTTATTCAGAAGGTTTTGATGAAACTCATGTATATAAGTCTGTACAAATTGGTTTGCGTTCAAAACGACAAGATATTTTAAGCAGAGTAGGAGTCTTGACGAACTTCACATTTCAAATGTATGTGCCTGTGCATGCGCATTAAATGTAGCCATATCATTAATATCTCATAAGGGTAAGGTTTCAATGTAATCGTATTATTTAATAACAAAACATACATTGATGTGAATCATCACATTTGAGAGATAAAACATTGTATATAACGGAAAAAGCAAAATAATAATTATACGGCTTGACCATTTCCTCTCGATGTAACGCATAATCGATCCAATAATAGACTGTTTTAGGGCAAATAAAGGCAGTCTAATAAAGGAATCACTGAGATGCAATCTTGCATGGATGTTGTTATTTCGTCATAAAGGGTATGTTGTTAACAAAAGAAATAAGCCAGCTCAAGTTGTATGCATTCATTTATGATAAATAAGCACAGTAATTTGAAAACGATTTACGAGTTGGAAGAGTTTTGGGAATGAACATAAAAGAGTTTCAATATCCAGGCAATGAAAATGACCTTAGCAACAACTTAAATAAACGCATTTAGAATCCAGTCTGTTTATTCGGTAGACAGGTTTGTAAATCTGGAAAAGTGGAAGCAACAATGTTATTAACAATTTTACAACACTTTATATATTGCTAATTTACAATATCTTTTATCTAGTCATTTTCCGCGAGATAATTTTACATGAATGAAAAACAAAAACAAGCAATTGATTTCGCAGTTAGGCCGGTGTATCTTGCGACCGGTTTGACATGTCTCCGGATATCATTTTCTGATGCGACATTAGCTTACTCAAGGAAGGAAACAGTTTGAATGAGTTTTTGGTATTAAGTAAACAGAGTTGTACAAAATAACTTATAACGAAATGTATAGCAGTAAGTAAACTTACTAATAACCATTCCTACTTTAAACAATATAAAAATCTCACTCCATATCGACAACCGCATGTAAACGTGGCGCTCAATAATGAAGCGCCATATACAAAACAAATTCAACAAATAGGGACCAATTATTTCATTTAATCGGGGGATAATGGATTGCTTAAAGACGGAAATGTTCATGGGTCAAGTATTATTTCTGTGTGCGAATGACGCGAACTGTGAATCTAGCGTGTTTTACATGGATACATTGATTGCATGTTTTGCATCTTCTAATTAACGATATCTATATTATAATAGTGTAACATCAACAGCGTATATATATCGCAAGAGCAGTCTTTCAGTTATGATTTGCAGCATATCAAATATTATTGCCAAAATATCACGTACACAATTAAAAATGGGTTCCTTAAGTAAGCATTAGCGCAGTGCAAACAACTATGTCGCTTTTAACTTACTAATGAATGCTTTAATGAAGTGTAAAAAAAGGCATTGCAGATGGGGATGAGTTGTACTGCCACAGCACGCAATACATTCCAGAAAGACGACACACAATAATACACGTGTTCCATGAAACTTTACATTTTCTTTGTCAAGTACCACTCGTTACATTTGCAAAACAGTAATAACCAACAGTTAGACCTACTCCTGCCAAAATGGTTGGTAAGAATTTAAATATTATACACAGTCTTACGTGATTCTACTTCTCATGCTTGTGTCGCAAATGAAATCACATAAGACATTTGACATAAATATGATAATCTGGTAAGTAGCGAATTGTCAAACAGTCTGCTTAAATAAACTACACACGACTCACTTAGTTAACAAACACATATTATTTTTGTGTTATCAGAAAATGAAAGCCCTAATACGAGTTGAACATATGCCATTTTACCAGTCAGCTGTATACTGTAATATGATATAATCATTATATTATTTATGTTGACAGTTAAACAACCCATGTACGGTATACATCTTTTTTAAATGTTACCATACATTAAATGACAACAATAGATATGGAAATGAATCAACCATTTGTTATTCCTCATCAAATGAAAACATGGCATTTAAACAAGTTCATTAAAGGTAACTAAAACATTTAAATCAGTTTGAGATTGAATATCGTCTCCGAATATATCACTTATAGGTGTATTATCACTGGCAAATCAAATGTCCGCAGGGAAATGTTAATGGGTTTTCATCCAAACGTCGTTACATTTACTGCTTGAGTGAAAATGTTTGCAGCTTTAATGTTTCAAAATTACCCATTACCTGTTGCTATGTATGAAGTCAATTTATTTAGGTGAATTTACGAAATAGGATCTTGTTTGATTGGCTCGAACCGATTAAAGCAATCCGTAGGAATATCATAATTCATTTTAATATTGTTAATAAATAGTTTATATTTGACAGCTGGTCGGGAACTGGATATAATTCCTGTCCGGAAATTAATAAGTTAAAAAATTAAGCATAGTATCATTAAATCATCATAATGCAACCACCTTGGTGATATGTAAATTTGCATGATAAAACATATTGCTTCTTAAAACTTCTTAAAACTTCAAGTCCAAGTTAGTCATCGCAGCTCTGTATATAAACTTTAAAACATATTTATAAAAAAATTACACATATAATTTAGCCTAGCATCGAATTCTTGCACCATAAACCGATAATTTAGAATTTATACCATCTCGTTACGTTGTTAATATCTGTCAACATGTGTAAAGTGTTTATACAATAGCGTAATCTGCATTTACAGCTTGGTAAGTGTCGCGACATACCAACAGTTTTTGAGACACTATTGCGGAAGATAAGATGAGTTTCCAATTTCACGAGGATACAATTTCGTTCTTATTGCGATTTGGATTTTATACAGTCTATGACCACTAAAAGGTCACGACACGGTCGCTCCTAAGCCACTTTAAGGCAATTTCAAATTATTCAAATTAAAATTATTTCGAGTCTCACATGAAAGTATAAATGTAACGCGAATTTAATTCGAATAAAAGTGTACAAGATTTGATCGTTGTTGTGCATAGTTATTACCAGAGTGCTTTTGCGCACATGCACAAAAACATTTTTAAATATGTTATGTGATTTGTTTACATGCCATGTATATATACAGTACTCTATTTAATTATCAACGAAACCACACAACTTACAACTTAAATTCAAACTATTCGAAATGTATAATAATAATTATATTCGATGTAAAATATACACTTTATCATTTGTTATGCCTAGTTATTAACAATGTAGTTTTGCAAACACGCACGATTACTTTTTTGACTATGTTATTTGATTTGTTTAAATGCCATGTACATATACGATACTCTATTTAATTTTAAACAAGACCGCACAACTTACAACCTAAATTTTAAATTTAAGCGATTTGCAATTTATAATCATTATTATATTCGATGTAAAATATACACTCGTGTAAAATACGTCAACATACAAACACAATTTTCACAAACCTTATTCTATTGTCATTCAATCCTAGTTTAACCTGTTGCTTTGTACCCTTAACTCAATAACGTTAAATACAAACGCCGGTTTTAAATAACCTGTGCGTGACAAACTATTATGTTTACCAAATATGATCTATGAACCGAAACGACAAATTTTGTTTTAAATTCGCTTGACTTCCTCGTTATCATCTGGATCAAAAAAGTTTTCTTAAGAGTATACATTTTAGTACATGCTTGACCATATGTAATATTATATTATAAACGCATTTGCTTTTATACGACGGCTTAAAAAAGTACAAGCAGTCTCGTTATTCCTCTTTTATATCGAAAGCAATGTGAGCATTACTGCCTTTGCCTTTGCTTTTTGATAATTTATATTTATATCGAATTCACCATCATGCATATCCAAGTCTTAATCTAAATGTTCATCGCTCTTTCAAATATAACGCAGTTAAATGAATATGTATCTCAACATCTGTTTTATTATTGTACACTGGTCAAGTGAAAGTTTAAATTGCGCTGTTCGTATCCGTTGTATATGGCACAGTCAAAAATCATGATTTGTTATTACATGACTACCTACAACTTTATCGAGGAGTGTTTTAAACCGGCCTAACTGTGAAGCTTTCTCCACAACTTTGCAAGGTAGACGACTGGGATTTATTTAAAAATTGAGTCACACGTGAAGTTATGTCCAATTTAGTGTAAAAGTTGATGGAAAATTCACATTTAATTCATGAAATAAGGAAAAAATCCAGACTGAGTGCCGAAGGACATTTAGGATAGCTAAAAACTGTAATGACCAGGCTGCAGTTGGATCCGAGAATTTTAGATCTCTTTCAATTTTCCAGACAGTGTTACCATGTTCGGGATTTCTGTTTATATGAATCTTTAGTTCATGTAATAATACAGCGGTTCAGTGTATATCACTCGAAGCAAGATGCTATCTATCTATCTTTACTGTCTAACTCCGCTTGCGGGTATTATTGACAGGTGCGACATTGATCTCACCAGAAGGTAGAAACTTGGTGGATATAATTGTTTTGGCTTATGCATTAAAAAGGCTTCAGTGGATAAATGTACACGCAAGAAACAACACAGCTTTGTTAAGATGACTTGACACTGACAAAATGAAACGGTACTACCTTTCCATAAGTAGTTAATGATTGAATGTGTTGTTTCATTTACAACAATAGCATATATATTTAACATTGTACAGTTTCAATTCATTATGTAAACAACAGATATTGGTAGTGTTCAACAACAAAAACACTAACTTAATGTTCTATGATTTCAAGGAAACATAAATTCGTGTAGTCTTATTGAGTTTTGTAGCACATTGCTATAAAAATACACATTCATATTTTTCTGAGAAAGAAACAAAAAATAAGAGAAAGATCGATTTGCAGACGAAGAAATTTTTTTGACGTAAATGTTTGGATACACGAATTTAAATTCCATTTTCTAATTCATAGTGATTATGTGGAAAAAACGCCCCTTTATATTTGTATTAAATTATTTCAAACATGGAAATGTTTTATTGCAAGTGAAACACGTCCCTACTAGATGCTAGAAATAACACTGACATCGATGAAAATAATCGGGAATTTGCAGACGGGTGATGTCAAAAGCGCCGACTCGACATGCGAAAACAAACTACATAAACTAGTGATGCAAATGTGCAACAAATAAAGCTTTTATGTAGTTTTTACTTAGAACCTTTAATAATGCACGCACTTGAGGTTAGTAATTTTGTTTAAGCATATTGTTTTGCTCATTGTGCATCTTATATAACAATAGCATTTAATCTTAATTGTTAAACGTCGCGAAAAAATAAAAATAAATCCAAATATTTTGGGCCGAACCGCTGCATATGTAGGTAATATATTTAAAAAGTAAACTTTAAAATTCTTCTCTGAAAACACAAACACAATTGTGTGAGTATGTAACATCGTATAGTGATTTTTTTCCCTAGGGTTGACACTGGCCACGCCTAAGGGGTCACATTATATATATAAAGCCTTATATAGTAAACAACTTTGAAAATTCTGACTTTGTAAGGCTAGCATGTTTTATGTTTGGTAATATAGTTCGTTTCTCTAGAATATCTTCACTGTTGTTTCTGTCTTAAAACATAGAAGTTTCTGTTTCAATTTATACATATGAAAAGGCGCCCTACATTTATGGCGTCATGTTTATCGACGGAATGGAACAATTTGCAAATTCGGCCGATACGCCAATCGAAAAGAGATCTTAAGCCTCTAGTTATTTATGATTATTTGTTCTAACTGCGGCGATTAAAACGCTGAATTTACATATGAAATCTCTTCAAAAAATGTTCTTCTTTACAGTGATGAATCTTATGTAGCTTTCTGGCAATTGTTCGGTCGTGTTGAAAAGGGCTGGTATAGAAGTCGCTCTGTGCAGGAGATGCGGAGTAGTCCACGTAGACACTTGTGTCCAAAGGCTTGTATCATGTGTTATGTGTTTTTCGATATACCTGTATTAAGTAAAAATTTGGGAAACATGAGCGTTATTCGTCTTTTTACAGGCTTCGTTGATTGCATTTAAGTTGACCCTCCTCCACGATTCTTGTGTAAAGATGTACATGAATCTGTTGACGACACGTCAATGGTTCGGCTTTTATTTTCGACGTTATTTTTTTAAAAACAATATGAGGAAATAATGCGTTTTAATTACGCAAAACAATGTATGATGTCTTTTTTCTGAACAAAACTTCTTTTTAAGTTTGACATTGCAAACATCGTGTTTACTTAGATAAACGTCTGTCTCATTCAAGAAGCAATCGTTAACCGTAACTGGTCGGAGTTGGAACCAAAGATAATAAATACAAATTGATTTTGAAGGCATGTCATATATTGTAGGTGTTTTAATTTTAATCATAAATAGAATGTTAGGTAAGTATACGGTTAATCAATGTTTATTGTGTTATTGGCACACAATTAAACGGTTTACACCATATTAATTAATATAATTTTTAAAATCACTTTAATGTGGTTGTTGTTTTTTCATGCAAATATTACCACCTTAAATAAGTATGTTCGTAGATGTGTTATTAAACGAGCGAAAAACATAATTTTAAAACTCGCATTATAACCACAAGAGTTACTGCCCAGTAGTTATACAAAAGTAATTTCATATTGATATAATAGGTTTTTATGTATGCTTTTTGAGACATAAACAAATATAACGTTACAATTTGGTGTGTCTCAGTTATTTGTTATTCTAACGTTTAATCCTCAAACATAGTTCACTTAATGATTTACCACTGAAATAAACCCCATTAAAAGGTAAACTTAATTATTTATTGACAACTCGTAAGCGGTCAATTGCATTTTCATACAGTGAATGTTTTATTTCAATCATTGTCAAGCTTCATAAATGATGCAATGGCCATTCATATGTTTGCCGCTTTCGAATGGAGATGGCAATCTTTAATATGCACCCATAACGAAGAAGAAAAGGTATTCTCTATACACCATTGACGTATGCCAAACTCTGCAAATATGCATTCTCATGTTTCTTGCGCTTGGAATAAAGTGGTTCATGTTAAACATAAATCAACAGCTAGGTAGAGCAGGCATCACGGATACAAAATTGACGGATATGTATGCTCTATGTGCGACTGTCTGTCTATTCGTCGATCTATCAGTTAAAAGGTTCGTAGTCACACAAAAAGAAGAGTACTCATACACGTTTCAAAATACAACATTTAAATGTGAATGAATTATCCCATAGGATGTAACGTTGTGCATTTGTATATTGTATTATCTTACGTTTAAATATGCTTACGTTATGCGCACATTCAATTTTTGTTTATATAACATGTTTACGTGCATTTAAACGTGCTACACATTACGACTCGCGGCGTCGGGGGTTGAGAAGGTACAAAGGAGTGATTTTTAATGGAGGCCGGATCGATGGTTCAAAGTGTACATGGGGGGGGGGATCGTTTTCGATAGTTACCCTGATGTCATATTCGCATAATATTGCACATTGACTCACATTTGGTATTACTATGTGCGTTTGTTTAAAACAATAAACTAAAAATTCCTGTAAATATCAAACATGTTCATTTAAATACCAGTTTTTACTTAGCATCATTTATTATAATTCGAAAGTAACATAACTATTCAAAATCAACAAAAATTTCGTACAATTGTTCGTAAAATAAACTTAACCAATTAAAAATCAGTGTTCCTTATGGCAATTGCCGAAATTTCAAAGTCAGATGTGGTCTGGTAAAATAGATGTTTGTAGATACAAAATGGTCGTTTTTATTATTGTTTTGCATATCTATTCATACGACACATGAACACTCCAATGGTGTTCGTGTGTCGTATGAATAGATATATTCGCGGGAATTAATTGTGGCTACAAATAAATAAAAACGAGCATTTTGTATCTACAACAATCTATGTAATCATACGACATCTAGCGTTGAAATTTTGGCTATTGCTATAAGGAACACTGATTGTTAAGGTGTTAACTTTATTTTACGAAATACTTAACGAAATTGTCGTTGCTTTTGAGCGTTATAGAGACTTTAAGTATAGTTTGTTGACTACGGAATACCGTTAGTGCCATTGTGGTGACACATTAAATTCCAGAGGGCGAGAATGCGGGAACGCGAGAGTATGATGACGAGAATGCGGCAAAACGATGACGACAGTACGACAATACAATGGCGAGAATGCGAGAACGCGATGGCGAAAATGCGAAAAGACGATAGTAGGATGACGACAATGCGACAGTACGACAATACGATGGCAACAGTGCGATAGTACGATGGCGACAATGCGATAGTCATATCGTACTGTCGCCATCGTATCATCGCATTCTCGCCATCGCATTCTCGCCATCGTATTTTCGCACTGTCGTCATCTTATTGAATTGTCGCATTCTCGTCATCGTACTCTCGCCTTCTCGAATTTTCGCCATCGTGTTCTTGCATTCTCGACATCGTATTGTCGCACTTTCGTCATCGTCTTGTCGCATTCTGTCATCGTACCCTCGCGTTCTCGCATTGTCGCCATCGTACTATCGCAACGTCGCCATCGTATTGTCGCACTGTCGTCATCATCGTACTATCGCGTTTTCGCCATCGCGTTCTCGCCATCGTATTGTCGCACCGGTGTTATCGTTTTGTCGCATTCTCGTCATCGTACTCTCACGTTCTCGCATTCTCGTCATCTGAATTTTAATGTGTAACCACGACGGCACTAACGGTATTCCGTTGTGATTTTACATGCATGTATATATAGAACCGATTGCTACTAATGTGATCATCAATACGTTATCTTGGGATGATGGTAAATCCTCAGATTTAAATACCCTGATGAAAAGTAAAGCTCATATGTTTGTGAAAATATCACATGTATTTATCATCTATCTGAACTTATATATGATGTCTCATTTCAAATACATGGACGTACCGTTAATTTAGATACTAGTACAACATCATGTAGTATACGAAAATCACTATGGTTCGACCCGAATTCAAACATATGGCCAATTACGGGGTCTCTGATTTAGAAATAGGTCAAGGGGTTCCCACTTTGAACACATGTATCTCCATACCCTTTTTTATTCGATATAAACACGAATTTAGGTATATAGGGGTACCTAATATATAATTATATATAAATACGGTATTTATTTAACGTCTTATACAAATAAATATATAGCGAAATTAATTGCGAGGTATAAAAAATTTCAATTTCAGAAGTGATTTTGGTTTTCGATTTAAGACCTTATTGTGATTACATTACCTCCCCTACACCACCCTCATAGTAATTAAAGGTGCCTAGAACGCGGGGTTGTATATATATATATATATATATATATATATATATATATATATATATATATATATATATATCATCATCATATATATCAAAACAATGAATCTGTACATATATATATATGATATACACATCGATTTTCGCCTGCAGATTCATTGTTTTATAAATTATCGTTGTCCATGTAAACTTTGTCGCACTTTCGTCATCGTCTTGTCGCATTCTGTCATCGTACCCTCGCGTTCTCGCATTGTCGCCATCGTACTATCGCAACGTCGCCATCGTATTGTCGCACTGTCGTCATCATCGTACTATCGCGTTTTCGCCATCGCGTTCTCGCCATCGTATTGTCGCACCGTCGTTATCGTATTGTCGCATTCTCGTCATCGTACTCTCACGTTCTCGCATTCTCGTCATCTGAATTTTAATGTGTAACCACGACGGCACTAACGGTATTCCGTTGTGATTTTACATGCATGTATATATAGAACCGATTGCTACTAATGTGATCATCAATAAGTTATCTTGGGATGATGGTAAATCCTCAGATTTAAATACCCTGATGAAAAGTAAAGCTCATATGTTTGTGAAAATATCACATGTATTTATCATCTATCTGAACTTATATATGATGTCTCATTTCAAATACATGGACGTACCGTTAATTTAGATACTAGTACAACATCATGTAGTATACGAAAATCACTATGGTTCGACCCGAATTCAAACATATGGCCAATTACGGGGTCTCTGATTTAGAAATAGGTCAAGGGGTTCCCACTTTGAACACATGTATCTCCATACCCTTTTTTATTCGATATAAACACGAATTTAGGTATATAGGGGTACCTAATATATAATTATATATAAATACGGTATTTATTTAACGTCTTATACAAATAAATATATAGCGAAATTAATTGCGAGGTATAAAAAATTTCAATTTCAGAAGTGATTTTGGTTTTCGATTTAAGACCTTATTGTGATTGCATTACCTCCCCTACACCCCCCTCATAGTAATTAAAGGTGCCTAGAACGCGGGGTTGTATATATATATATATATATATATATATATATATACTTCTTCCCAAGCACACTTAATCTAGTGTTATAATTATATATATTATATATTTCCTCCAGGGTAGGAGAGCAGAACATAAAAACAGCAAGCATGTATTAAGAATTAAGTTTCACAGCACATTGTATGTTATAGTTACATATACATTTAAGTAATGAATAGGTACATTAAGAATATACATTTTGACAATTGACAATATCACCATAAAATAACATAAACAATAAACAGCGCGACAGCAATTGTCAACTCATTGATAAAATTCAGTGACATGTCTGAGCGATGCGCTTCTACCCCTGACTATTAACTGAGGTTCTCTTGACGAAATCGAAATTCAAGAAAAAAATAGCTAGTGAATAGTAGTCTACATACGTGTAAGGTGACCCTCAGCTGATCATGAGAGTAGCAGAATGGCAAGCGTGTTAATATTGTCTTAAGAAAAAACTGATCTTTCAAATATCATTTCTTGTAATTTAAATATGTAATTTAATAAACTTGAACTTTAAAAAGCTGAATAGCAGCCATCGTAATAGAAAAGTTTGAGAAGCGCCCATTTTCATTTTCTGAGCTGAGTTTCAGCAACAACACTGTTTGCCCAAATGGGTACATTGACATTAATGCCGTAAATCGGAATATTCCGATGCGGTTAAAGACACGTTCCCACGGCCGCTTTTGTTGTGCATCATTGGTGGTACAGAAACACATCAAATGTACAGTTATGTTATCAACTCAACAATAATGTTACACAGGCTACACTTTTGAGAGAATGGGCGTGACGTCACTAATCCGATACTATTTAGAATTGTTTGACAGGCAGTCAGAAGATTTCGATTTGCCCTGGCTATATCCCACAATGGCGAGCAATTGCCTGGTTTAATCACATTTCCTAGAAGGTCGTACTGGTCATAGCACAAAAGTCGCTGAGCCACATCGATTTTCGCCTGCAGATTCATTGTTTTATAAATTATCGTTGTCCATGTAAACTTTGTTGGGATTAGTTCAGTTTCGATTTATTCATTGATAAATTGAATTAGACAGTACTTTCCAAGGAGCCTGTACACGTCTGGCATAAAACCTACACTTTGATTTTCCAGATGCATATATCTGACCAACCTGTTGTGAAATTAATCTGTCACCGAGTACTTTGGCGATAATCTGCATAGCTGGCATAGGAATGTTAACTTCGAGCAGTCCATGTATGTTTCAATCGGGGTTGCATTTGATATACATATACACTACTTTTGTGCAAACCCTGCATGTGTTTTATACAGACTCTATGTGCCGATTCTAACCGAGCTACATCACTTGCTGAACAGTTTTTCCAGAGTTAACAACTGTACATTGCCTTCGGAAAGACAGCTGATGTATCGTCATCAATGTTTTTGCAATTTACAATTTCGCTCGCTGCTAAGACCAGTACCACATATGTTGAAACATGTCCCACGCAGTTTTACACTTGCTTCCTGGAGAGATCCATTTGTTGCCAGCGCACTGTCGCAGACAATCCCAATATGCGTGTATTTTTCTGCAATATGAACGGGTCGGGACCCAGTTTGAATGAATGTTAGTGCTTATGTCTTTGCCCATGAACAACAACTACAGCGCGATACTAGGGTTGTACAAGAATCTCCATTTCTTCGAAAATTCGTAACAAAAATTCAGCATATTGTCAAGTCCATGCTTTGCAACAGAAACAAGCACCATATCGTCGGCGACTGTCGGAGCACACACATTTAGATCGTACAGGCACACATCATTTTTACTATTCATAAATTCCTTTATAAGTCCATCAATGCACACAAGGTTCAAGAGCGGCGAGCTCTTACCGCCATGTCGAGTACTCTGGAGTACCGGAAGTTCACATGAGTGCAATCCCTGGTAGAGTACCCGACTTTTTGTGTTACGGTACATATCTCTGAAAGCTGCTAGCGTGTTGTTATCGACCGATGGCGCAAATGGGTCATTATTTAATGCTAGCAACTTGTGGAATAGGCCCTCGGTCGAAAGCTTGTCGAGCGCTCAGGTGGCAAGAAAAGACTGAGGATGAGTTTTCTCGAGCGTATTGCAAGTATTCACAGAGCGCGATACTCGTCATTATGCAGCCAAGCTGGACTTTGAAGCCCCTTTGCAGTCTGTTTAACTGATTTAGTATATTATTCTTACAGCGGTCTAAAAGAATCATTTCATACAGCTTTAAAGTAATATTACTACTCAAAATCAACGAAAATTTCGTACAATATTTCGTAAAATAAAGCTAAACAATTAAAAATCATTGTTCCTTATGGCCATTGTCAGATTTCAACGCCATATGTGGTCTGGTAAAATAGATGTTTGTGGATACAAAATGCTCGTTTTTATTATGGTTTTAACATGGTACCATTTTAGTGTTCGTGTGCCGTATCAATAGATATAATCGCAGGAAATTAACATGGAATTTATTGTGGTCACAAATACATAAAAACGAACATTTTGTATCCACAAAAATCTATGTAATCATACCACATCTAGCGTTGAAATTGTGGCTATTGCTATAAGGAACACTGATTGTTTAGGTGTTAACTTTATTTTACGAAATACTTTACGAAATTTTCGTTGATTTTGAGCGTTATAGAGACTTAAATAAATAATGTTGATGTTATTGCCCTGTAATTATTTGGTTCATCTTTTATTTTGTTACCTCTCTTATGTAAGGTGATTATTTCCAATTCCTTCATTTTATCGGGAATATGGTCGCTTTGCAACATCTGTGTATACATGTGAGACAATGGCTTCGCCAGAGTAACGGCACCGAATAACAAGTGTTCGTGCAAAATCCTATCGGGCCCGCTAGCTTTATCTTTTACCAACGTTTGTATGCAGGACAAAACTGTTGTTGGGTGTACAATTGCTCTGGAGTCAAGGACCATATTTTAAAATGACTCTTCAACTTCGATCGTCACAGCCTGTTTCCACTTATCGTCGAAATGCGGAATATCTGTCGGAGTGTAGAGATCTGCAAAATATTGACCCCACTGTTTAACAATATCCTCTGGACTTCAATACACAGTGCCATTGAACACAAATCCGTCGCCGATTTTTGTTCTAATAACTTTTCACGGTATCTGACTCTGCCGTCGTTTCTAGTTTGCGGTCGAGATGTTGCATGTAAGACAATGAGGCACGTCTGTGTTCCTGTCTAAATTCAGCGTTCCGAGACTTGTAATCACGGTACACTATCGATAAGTCCCCCGCGGTCGTCCTTTGCGACAGCAGATATCTTTTGCACGCTTTGCACGTGCATGTAGAGCGTAAAGTTCCTCAGTCATGTAGGGTTTTAAGTTTGTCTGAAACGTTTTCTTAGGAAATGCGTTGTCCGCACTCGTACTAAGTATGTCACAAAGCTTGGCATACATACCATCACTTTCCATGTACGGAAATATAATATCTCCAACTGATTGCGTGAGCATATCGTTGTAACATTTGATGTTTAGATCATAAACTTTCTTCCAGTTGATACAGCTCTGTGCAGCAGACTTCACTTACATAAAAATAATCACAGCTAAAGTTGAGGTAGCAAAGTATAGGTCGATGCCTAGACACGTTTTTACAACAAGCATTTGCCAATTCACAATAATGTATATAGTCCGAATTTTCAATAGGCACAAATAAATAATCAAGTAGAGAAATAACGCTTTCGTCGTATGAAACAAAAGAGTGCATTGCTCAACATCTGGAATTAGACAATGTAGCTGCTGTTTAGTTACAGTCCTGTATAAATTTCATAAAAATTCTATCTCTGCTATTACAAATGTTAGCACCAGCAAGTTTTGCTTTAAAGTCTCCTATAAAAATACTCACGCCTTTATCACAATATTGATTATACAAGTCATACAAAGTAAGCAAATAATTGTAGAACAATTACAACGGGGTGATTACTACATGGCAGACAATTGCATTTGAATACCAACTCTTCGGTCATCGTCAAAAGATAAGGGTTGTTTATATGCATCGTATCGTTTGTGCCATAAAAGCGATATACCACCCTTACACGTTAGCTTATACGAGACAATATCATGCTTACAACCAACAGTATGATGTTCATTATCGCCTATAGCGGTGTCTTTGAAGTGCAATTTGTTTGGTAAAAGCCAGGGTTCAGATAATCCACAAACATCTATGTTGCCGTTAATCAGTATATCACTAACGTAAGCAGCTCTGGACATGATCCCTGTGACGGTCCACGTTAGTAGATTTAAGTCAATCGTCATTATAATAAAAAAAGTCGTGATTACAATATTCATAACGCTGTCTTATGATAGCCACGTCTAGTCTACATCTGCTGAGAGTGCACTATAGTGATTCAACGTCACAATACTGTCTGAAGGCATCTGTGTTCGGAATCTAGGTGGTCCATCGGCCCCTTAGGTCGGCGTTTGTAATCTAGGGTCATTGACCAGTGACCCCCATTGTTATAGCGCGACCCCTGTTCACTGGTGGCTCGAGTTGACGGATGCTTTCGTTGAGCGTCTCTTGACATCCACGGTACACATTTTACATAGTCCGGCCAGAAGTTGTTTGTGAGTTCAGTCCCTGCTTGATCATTGGAAGTCAGAATAAGTTTGAGCAGCACTTTCCGAGGTTTTTTTAGCAGAGGATAGACTCACATAGATCTCACTTGTGGCCCTTTTTCTTATAGTACAGTCTTAAGGACGTCCGTGTTTCCTCGATTGCTTAATCCTAGCACACAGAACCGCTTAACTTGTCTGGTTTCAACCCGCCGGAAGTCATCTGCTGATTGTGTGTCGGCATCATCATTACTTATTGTTAATTTGACAGGGATGTGTTCACCAGTCAGCTCCGTATGTGATTTTGTATTGGGTCGTTTATGGATACTGTCCACATAATCATCTGTGGCTGTATGTGTCCGGCTGCTAAAGGGTGTGTTAAAGTCTCTCGCATCGCAATAACAATTTGTAACATTTATGTTCTCCGACCCTAGTTGTACCTATACGTTTCTCACTCGGTCTCCAACCTCTACTATTCTCGAAACAAGGGAGCCAGTGAGATTCCTAATGGCCTGGAGTGTCGCTGCCGACACAGAGTTTACGGCATTTAGACAATTTAGAATATCCATCTTGATCTTCAGATTACCAGTTTTATACTGTTTATCTTTTCCGACCTCACTTATATGTAGAGATTGCAAAGTACAAACAAGATCAATCAATTGCGAACAAAACTTCGTTTTTACAAGCCAGGTCGACATATTGTCAAACAAAACGTATTGTTAAAAATAAATTAAAACATTATCAATTTTAAGTAAATCCAACCCAAAGAAATTTTAGAAATACATAAATAAATATAAGCTTAAAAAAACGTCAGTAACTAATGACGTAAACATTTAAGATTTAATTGGTCACTTTAAAAACCTATCTAATACACCACATGACAACTCGTTTAGTGTTGTTGAAAATGCTTTGAGATATGATACATTTCATATTGAGGAATTAGATCACCCATTTACCGTTATGCAAATACAAAAAAAAACTATCAAAGCTCAAACGCCATAAATCCGCTGAAATGTCTAAGAATGTTGCAGATTTGTTTATTAACTGTAACGAGTGCGTGTCTCCTAATTTAGTTAAAATTTTCAATTACATATTTGATAAAGGTATTTATCCTGAAGCATGGTGAAAGGGTGTCATTGTCCATATTTTCAATCAAAGCGCTGTATGCACTGAAGGCCTGGGGCTAGATTAAGTGTGCTTGGGAAGAAGTATTGTCCGAATTTCTCCCTTTGTCCGAATTGATACGGATTGACCCTAGCTGTTGATTCCAGAGGGGGCACACTACAGTTTTTCAACAATCGGCTACTGGCTGCCGGGGTGGGGGTATGTCCGTCCTCACAGCTGACACAACGTCTACACCTGAAATCATAAACAAAATTTCTTCAGTATTGTTGGGGGTATGTCTTACAAAAAACACATGGATAGCCATGGTGCACCAACTTGCTCTATATTTTTATCATGGAAAATCAGCCAATTCGGGGGTCTGAATGTCACCTGTTTTGGCGGCCATTTCCGTGATTTTCAACACAAATTTACCACTAAACTGCAAATGCCAGTTCATTAAACATATCTGTTTTACTGCATCAATAACCATATATTTGACCGACACCGAAGAATCCTAGGGACATCCACGTGGTTTTTCACAGAAATTCAGTTGAGTGGAGGCACCTTTAATATTCATGCAAAATTAGCCTTCGGAGCTAGAAACCAGCACGTACGTATTTCATGACCTTGGCAGCCCAGCAGAGACACTGGCTATGCACTGGACACATTTTTGAATTCACTAAGCATGCATTTCAAACCACCACCACTCAAATCTGATACTTTAAACTTGTAAAACACTATTATTGCTGCTCAGTTTCAGTGTATCCCTATTTATTATAAATTTCTCCCCTGCCAATTCGACACTAAGGCTCAAAACTGTATAGTACTTCCAGAAGCTCAGAGACTGTAAGAAAAGACAATATTTGTGTATATACTACAATGTACATAGACCGTGGAGGACTACACGATACTGGTGGTGCGAACGATAACTTTTTGTTCAACTCTACACATCTGGTAGAGGTTCGTCTACATTGGCGGTGAAGATATACAACAACAACAACATAAACATGGCCGCAAAAAACCCTTTATTGTTGGCGTCAAATAAATCACTGTAAATAGCCTGAAATTGCTTTTTATTACATAATTAACAGATCAGGAAAACACTCATACTTCCTTTGTACTGTGAATACAAAAGACAATCAACTTACCCTGATAAAGAACGGTGTACAGAATGTGTACTTTGTCTCACGTATAACTTTTTGCGCTCGATTTTCGCAATCGATCTGCGCAGTGAAATACCATATCCGGTTACTTCGTCTATTTCCGAGAATGATCGTGAATATATTGATTTTCATTTTCTTTTTTTCTGGAATGTCTTGTTTACGCAAAATAAAATAACAATATTTTAAAATATGTCTTAAATACCAAATATAAGGTCTTCAAATAATGTCCAAGAAAAAAATTCTCCGTTAACACTCGAATCTTTTCGGCCTGGACCGTCAAGTGAGGAACTTATTCTCGCATGAATATGTAAACAATAAAAACTATGTTGTAGCCAAATGAATGATTAAGTCCAAGTATCACTATTGGTAGAGCCCCGGTCCATCCCGATTTGCTAACGCAGTTCGACCGGTGAGAACCGGGATGATTAGTAATTTTTTAATGCAGTCACACTATTTCCCGGTACCGCCCCGGTTGAAGCTGGTCAACAGCCCGGAAGAGTCCCGGTCAACACAGGACTGGCTACGGTTTATCCCGGTGAAGCCGGTTAAGCCCCGGTGAAAGCCAGAAGCGTCCCGGCAGAGCCCCGGTATACCATAACTCCGCCGGCACTCTTCGGGGCTATACCGGGATCAGACCCCGGTAGAGCTACGGCAACGCCCCGGTTTAACCCCGGTCGTCGCCGGTTTTTACCTCGGCGAAGCCCTTGTGAATACCGTTGGCGTCCCGGCAGAGCGCCGGTTTACTTATGTACCGTAGCTATACCGGCACTCTGCCGGCATTTACCGGGGCTACAGCGGGGCGTTGCCGTAACTCTGCCCTGGTCTGTATTGGCCCCGGTGGAGTAACGGTGCCGTCCCGGTTGTTATCGGTGCCGTCCCGGTTGTTCCCGGTGCCGCGCCGGTCGTTGCCGGTCCTTCCCGGTGACTCCCGGTTCATTCTGGAGGTATTAAACATTGTAATACTTTCCCGGTGGACCCCCGGTCGTCCCCGTCGGAGCCCCGGTTAATCCCGGTAGAGCAGTATAGTGAGACTGGACTTTAAATAGCAATATCGCTTCAATATTATTTGTTGTACACTTTTTATGACACTGTCATGTTATTAAGTTTTTATTCGATATCCTAGGTTTTCATAAGAACCTAGGTTTTCATGAGAAACTAGGTTTTTCATGAGAACCTAGGTTCTCATTTGAAAACCAAGGTTCTGGTAAGAACCTAGGTTCTCAGAATGAGAACCCAGATTCTCACGAAAAACCTAGTTTATTCAGAGTATGCGTCGAACCGCTTCCATTATCCGTGGTTTTCATTTGGGAACCATGGTTCTGATGAAAAGTGATATTATGGGCATTTTTCACTGTTGAATTGAGCTGTAAAGAATTAACAGGTCAAAAGAGTTAGTTAAAATGTGGTTACTGACCAATTATCTGCAACTCATCTTGCTACCAGTTGTTTATAAAAATAAATTTTATATTCGATATTTTACGTGACTGGTGAGTCCTGTAAGCCGAAATGATCCGTAAAACAAAATTGTGTCTTTGTGTCGTATGAGCGAATCTGCACTAAAACTAAATTTAGTATCAATCGTACATGCATGATCAGTTGTCAAACAAAAGTACGGTTGATATTCAAATGCATTATTTTTCTCTTTCCGGGATATTGTTTTAGTATGTTGATGCTGCATTAACAAATATAAGTGTATATGAAGTGAAAACACCAAAAATAAACAAACGTTGCGATAGACACTTACAAACGGTTAGATGCCCATAATATCACTTTAAGTTCTCATCTTTAATACTTAATCCGTGGTTTTCATTTGGGAGCCATAGGCTCTCATTAGAACCTAGGTACCCAGAATTACGCGTCGGACGGCGTTAATTTGCTCGTTTGGAATACGGGACACATATTAATCAGGGTGCAGGATCAATGGAGTTCACATACGATTACACACGGGCTGGACAGAATGAAAACACGCCGCTAAGAACTTTATTTTTGCACATATCTCAAGTTATTGAAATATGTTTGCAAAGTCTTTAGTGCATACGTTTTTCTTGCAGTGTGGGCAAATATCTTAAGATTAAATAATACAATATTACACATTATCAATAGAGATTTAATTTCTATTAATACCATAATGATTGCTTAAATATATCACAGACATACTTAAAATAGAAAACTGTACCGTACACTCGTTTGAGGCCCGAACAAGAAAACTGAATATCTGAAACCCATTTAATGCGGTAACAACGTATTATGTAACGATTGATCTGAATTTGTTTCAATTTTTAGTCACAAAATAATATTAACAATTAAGTATGTATTTCATAAACAGTTTGATTCTTTATTGATGTGTTCAGACCAATGTCGACCGATTACTTTACTTATTTCATTCCTCATCCCAAGAATATGAAATCCCAAGAAACAAGGTGTGTCATGAGAACCTAGTATCTCATCAGAAACTAGGTTTTTCATGAAATTCTAGGTTCTCGTGAGAAACTAGGTTTTTCATGAGAACCTACGTTATCATAAGAAACTTGGTTTATGAAATCTCAAGAAACCAGGTTTTTCACGAGAACCTAAGATCTCATGAAAAACCTAGTTTCTCATGAGAACCTAGGTTTATGAAATCCCAAGAAACAAGGTGTTTCATCAGAACCTCTGATCTCATGAGAAACTATGTTTTTCATTAGAGCCTAGGTTCTCATGACAAACTAGGGTTTTCATGAGAACCTAGGGTATCATGAGAAACTTGGTTTATGAAATCTCAAGAAACCAGGTTTTTCATGAGAACCTAGGATCTCATGAGAAACCTAGTTCCTTATGAAAACCATAGTTTCTCATGAGAGCCTAGGTTCTCATGAGACAGGCTGTCAAGTGACCTTTTTCAAAAGATGGAAATAATTGGAACTTTTTTTGCAAAAAAAGTAGAAAAAAAGTAGGAAAAAGTAGGAACTTTTCCCTAAAAAGTAGGAATACATAATACAAAATCTTTAGACACAAGTCCAAGAAACATAGTTTGAAACAGAGCAGGAGTGCCAGCACATGTTCTGTATGAATACCAATTTGAAGCTACCTTAAGGGCCCAGAGGATTTCAGCCTTTTGTACCTGTTCCTTGTGTGATGGATGTACTTGCATACAGATAGAATGGTCCCCACCTCCCTGAGAGCTGCTTGGCTTTGGAGCACTTCCAAACAAATGCTTTTGTGAATTATCATGCATGTATTTCATGTTTTCCTTGTGTTTTTGTCCATCTGCATGACTTATCAGTTGATTAGCACCAAAATTACTACATGAGATGGACTTCATGCAGACAGTACAATATCCTGCGTACTCATTGCCGGTATCTCTCTTGCACCACGATCCAAGTGTTTTTCCACTGATGTCCAACTTCTCTATCTATGAAGGGTTAAAATTTGTTTTCCCACTAGGCATTTTAGCACTTATAGTGTATCTATGATAATTAAGCTCCACGCAAAGCTACCCCATTAAAGAAGTATCATTAGATGCTGTTCATTTTGGTGTATCATCAAATAAGTGGTTAGAGGTCGTCTGTATATGGATATAAAAATGGTAATATATTGTGCATGTTATATCCTTAAGCAAAAGACCAAATTTATTTAGTGTTACACCAACTGGTTGTACAAGATTAATACTACCGGGTAGTATATAAAGCAGTGTCAAAGCTCTGCTACAGCTACATTTTGAAACCTTTAAATTGACAATAGGGTGCAGTTATAATGACATAAGTTACATTCAAAATGACTGGTCATTGCAGAGCACATTATGCAACTGGAGATAGGACCTTATCACCTAACATCTTTTATGACATCATTGATTGGTCAATGAAACAGTTGCACTACATTGTTTATTCCAGTTTCAAATAATGGTTTTTACATCATTGATGACGTCGCGGGAGTGTAATAATGCTGTTTAATATTTTTAATACTACGCTGCAACACCTTGAAGTTACCTCACTAGCTATGGCATCATCAGAAAATGTATCAGGGCATTTAGGTTCTGTGCATTTATTTATATTTACTAAACATGATGTACCAATGATATCAAAAGAACATCATATCCGTTATCATTTAATACGGAATTTATTACATTATATTTGTAGATGATAAAAACCCAGCAACGCATCAGTTTTATCTTTAAAAAAAAATGTGTAATAAATTCCGTATTACAATACATAACCACTCATACAATACATGTATCTCTTTATCTCTACATTCCAAACAGCAATATCATGTGAACGTTCATAAGGTTTGATCAAATTGTTGTCAATGGGAACAAAATAAAACTGGAATAAACAATTGGTTCCCTCAGCTCTTGCATTACTGGGAACTGTGTAAGGTAGTGAAGTATGCAGTGTACAAATGCTAAGGAAGTAAACAAGGCACTATTTTTACTTAAAACAAAACTTTTGTCAATAATTTCAAAAGTTACATAAGAAATAAATATCTATGCTTCCTGATGAGGTGCTAGCAGACAGTCAGCATGGGTTGTCAGGTCTCATTTAGATGAATGCACCTTAACAGGGATACAGTCATGCCATAGATTTATTCATCCTGCAAGTTTAATAAATAAACTCTAAAAAAAAAATCTCCCTTGAAAATGAAAAAGTAGGAATAGTAGGAAGATTTGGTAAAAAAATAGGAAAAAGTAGGATCTTGATGAAAACGTAGGAATAAGTAGGACAAAGTATGACCGCTTGACAGCCTGCAATGAGAAACTAGGTTTTTCATGAGAACCTCGTTTCTCATGAGAAGCTAGGTATATGAAATCCCAAGTAACCAGGTTTTTCATGTGAACCTTGGTTTTCATGAGAAACTAGGTTTTTTATTACAACCTAGGTATGGCAAGCGGTTCAACGCATAATCCCAACAAACTAGGTTTTTCATGAGAACCTTGGTTCTCAGAATGAGAACCAAGGTTCTCATGAGAACTATGGTTCCCAAATGAAATCTTGGGTTCTCATGAAAACTTAATATATTAGAGAGAACAACGCGAAAAGCTGTCGAGAACCTAGGTTCTTGTAAACCTTGGATATCAAACAAGAACTTCTCAGAGTTAGAACCTAGGTTCTCATAAAAAACCTAATTTCTCATGAGAACCTAAGTTCTATGTGTCTATGAGAACCTAGGTTCTCATAAAAAACCTAGTTTCTCATGAGAACCTAGGTTCTCTAGCCTAAACTAAGATTTTCAAATGAGATACTTGGTTCTCATGAAAAAACTAGTTTCTCATCTAGGATCTCATGAAAAACCTAATTTCTCATGAGAACCAAGGTTCTCATGATAAACATGGTTTCTTGGGATTTCATAAACCCAGTTTATCATGAGAACCTAGGTTGTCATGAAAACCCTGGTTTCTTGAGATTTTATAAATCTAGTTTCTCGTGAGAACCTAGGTTCTCATGAAAAACCTAGTTTCTCAAGAGAACCTAGATTGTCATGATAAACCTGGTTTCTTGGGATTATACAACAGGTTTAAGCCGTTCTCTTGTTCATATGTACGACGTTTTCCGTGCATGGGTGTTCTTGAGGAATGACATGTGTAAAGAAATCGTTCTAAATTGGTTTGAACACATGAATAAAAAAGTAAACTCATTATGCAATACTTTAATTGTAATTCAGATCAATCGTTACATAATTCATTATTACCGCATTAAATGAGTTTCGTATATTCAGTTCTCTTGTTCGGGCCTCAAACGACTGTACGGTACAGTATTGGTCTATTTTTAAGTTTTCTATTTTAAGTATATCTGTGATATATATAAGCAATCATTATGGTATAAATAGAAGTTTAATCTCTATTGATAATGTATAATAATTTATTATTCAATCTTAAGATATCGACCCTCACTGCAAGAAAAACTTATGCGCTAAAGGATTTGCAAACATATTTCAATAACTTGAGATATCTGCAATCATAAAGTTCTTAACGGCGTGTTTTCATTCTGTCCAGCCCGTGTGTAATCATATGTGAACGCCATTGATGCTGTGCCCTGAACAACATGTGTCCCGTATTCCAAACGAGCAAGTTTACGCCGTCCGACGCGTAATTCTGGAAACCTAGGTTCTCATGAGAACATAGGTTCTCATGAGAACCTCGGGTTCCCAAATGAAAACCACGGATTTAGTATTAAAGATGAGAACTTAAGTTCTCGTCATGAGAACTATGGTTTTCACAGTGCAATTCTAGAAACCTAGGTTCTCATGAGAACTATGGTTCCCAAATGAAAACCACGGAATATGTCAAGCGGTTCGACGCATAATCCCAAGAAACTAGGTTTTTCATGAGAACCTTTGTTCTCATTCTAAGAACCTAGGTTCTTACCAGAACATTGGTTTTCAAATGAGAACCTAGGTTCTCATGAAAAATCTAGTTTCTCATGAGGACCCAGGTTCTCATGAATACCTAGGATATCGAATAAAAACTTGGATTCTGGAACGCTTGAGAACCTAGGTTCTCGTGAGAAACTAGGTTTTTCATGAGAACATAAGTTCTCATTTGAAAACCTTAGTTCTCGGCGAGACGACGCACATAGACACATATAACTTAGGTTCTCATGAGAAACAATGTTTTTCTTGAGAACCTAGGTTCTCATTATGAGAACCAAAGTTCTCGTTTGATATCCAAGGTTTTCACAAGAGCCTTGGTTCTCGACAGCTTTTCGCGTCGTTCTCTAGGATATCTTAAGTTTTCATGAGAACCCAAGATTTCATTTGGGAACCATATTTTTTATGAGAACCTAGGTTTTCTGAATGAGAACCTAGGTTCTCAGAATATGTTCTCATGAAAAACCTAGTTTCTTGTGATTATGCGTCGAACCGCTGGCCATACTACTTGGGCCTTGAACTTCACTACACTGGTAATATATCTAAAGCTATTAAGGCAAATAATGAACAAGCCTTAAAAGCTCACAATCATTTATTTTCAATTTTTAGTAAAGTGAAGCTAAGCGCTAAAACAAAACTCGCTCTATTTGAGTCCCTAATTGTTCTAATTATTCTTTGAAGTAACATTACTACTCAAAATCAACATAAGAGCCTGTCGGTACAAGCGGTGAACACCTTGTCAGCAAGCATCAGTCTGCATTATATACTCTATTGCTTGTGATCTGAACAATTGTGAACAATAACAGGTTTTCTAATTAAATCTTAAATCAGTTCTAGGTCAATGAAAGTGTTATCAACCTTTTTTTTTTAAATTTTCTAGATAAGTGATAAAGTGCTCGAATAGAGCTGAACATCGCAGTTAGTATTATTCAAATATCATGAAACATTTTATCATAACATGTACTGGCCCTTTATTGTCCATTTAATAGTACTGGTGACATAACAACCACATTTAAATCAGAGTATGCAAAATCACAGACTTTTCATATGTAATCAAGCTGATAAAGTCAATCTCATATTGTAGCTACCGGTATCTTAGTTTGAGATAAATGTTCAAAGTCAACAATCTGGCCTACGATGTTTCGACAATAAATGATGTTGATAACACAAAATGACCTATGGATGTTCTAACATTTAACCTGTTTATTCATGTCAGGTGAATTTATGACATGATATCAATCATATAGGTGAAGTAAATTTAAGATAATTGAAATATTATCTGACTTAATCTATTGTTTTTTTTTCCATTTATAGAACATCGGATGATTTAACTATTTGTACTTTGCCCTAACATGTGATATACAGATAAAGGTTGCAAAATATTTGTCTGAGAAGCAGTTAATATAATTGTGTATGCAATGTTTGGGTCGATTTTCATGTCACAGTGGACACACTGATCCCAAGAATAAAATAGAACAAGATAAGTAGTTCTTACAAATTCAATAAATGACATTTCAAAATATTGACTGAAAATTGGCCACAATATTTTTTGTTTCATATTCATGTTTAGACATAACTATTATTACACTATACATTATTTTGTGATTGCGCAAAAGTTAAAAAAAACAACGTTTTCGATAGATTTTTAGCTCCACTGGCCAGAGGCCAGCAGGGCTTATGTCATGGTCCTGTGTCCGTCGTGCGTGCGTCCGTGCGTGCATGCGTTAACGTTTCCTTAAAACATCTTCTTCTCCTAAACTACTGGTTCAATTCCGATGAAATTTCACAGGAATGTTCCTGGGATGAACCTCATTCAAATTTGTTCAAATTATGCCCCTGGGATCAAATTGGACCCTGCCCCGGGGGTCAAAAAATGAAAATGTGCTTATATAAGGCCTATTTTGTGAAAACTTTCAAAATCTTCTATTCAATAATCATTCGGCCTAGGGCTATCAAATTTGGTATGTAGAGACATCTAATAGTCTTCTACCAAATTTCTTCAAATTATGCCCCTGGGGTCATATTTGAACAGGCTCCGGGGGTCACAACATTTATCATATGCTTATATAAGGCCTATTTTGTAAAAAAATTCAAAATTTTCTTGTCCATAACCATTGGGCCTAGGGCTATCAAATTTGGTATGTAGAGACATCTAATAGTCCTCTACCGAATTTCTTCAAATTATGCCCCTGGGGTTAAATTTGACCCTGCCCCGGGGGTCACAAAATTGAACATATGCTTATATAAGGCCTATTTTGTGAAAACTTTCACAATTTTCTTATCCATAACTATTAGGCCTAGGGCTTTTAAATTTGGTATGTAGAGACATCTTATAGTCCTCTACCAAATTTATTCAAATTATGCCCCTGAGATAAAATTTGACCCTGCTCCGGGGGTCACAAAATTGAACATATGCTTATATAAGGCCTATTGCGTGAAAACTTTCAAAATTTTCTTGTCCATAACCATTGGGCCTAGGGCTATCAAATTTGGTATGTAGAGACATCTAATAGTCCTCTACCAATTTTTTTCAAATTATGCCCCTGGGGTCAAATTTGACCCTGCCCCGGGGGTCACAAAATTGAACATATGCTTATATATGGCCTTATTTGTGAAAACTTTCAAAATGTTCTCGTCCATAACCATTCGGCCTAGGGCTAATAAATTTGGTACGTAGAAACATCTTATAGTCCTCTACCGAATTTCTTCAAATTATGCCCATGGGGTCTAATTTGACCCTGCCCCAGGGGTCACAAAATTGAACATATGCCTATATACATGTAGAGTCCATTTTGTGAAAACTTTACAAATTTTCTTGTCCACAACCATTGGGGCTAGGGCTACCAAATTTGTTATGTAGTGACATCGTATAGTCTTCTACCAAGTTTTTTCAAATTATGCCCCCGGGGTCAAGTTTGACCCTGCCCCGAGGGTCACAAAATTGAACATATGCTTATATAAGGCCTATTTTGTGAAAACTTAAAATATTCTTTTCCATAACTGTATGGCATAGGGCTACCAAATTTGGTATGTAGTGACATGTAATAGTTCTCTTCTTCGTTTATTCAAATTACGCCCCTGGGGTCAAGTTTGACTCTGCCCCGAGGGTCACAGAATTGAACATATGCTTATATAAGGCCTTTTGTGGGAAAACTTTCAAAAATCTGCTTGTCCATAACCGAATGGCATAGGGCTATACAATTTGGTATGTAGTGACATGTGATAGTTCTCTTCTTAGTTTGTTCAAATTATGCCCCTGGGGTCAAATTTGAAACTTCCCCAGGGGTCACAAAATTGAATATATGCTTATAAAGGGCATATTTTGTGAAAACTTTAAAAACTTCTTGTCCTTAACCATTGGGTCTAGGGCTACCAAATTTGGAATGTAGTGACATCTTATAGTTCTCTACCAAGTCTGTTCAAATTATGCCCCTGGGGTCAAATTTGACCCTGCCCCGAGGGTCACAAATTTGAACATACGCTTATATAAGGCCTATTTTGTGAAAAGTTTAAAATTCTGCTTGTCCATAAAAATTGGGCCTAGGGCTACCAAATTTGGTATGTAGTGAAATCTTATAGTCTTCTACCAAGTTTGTTCAAATTATGCCCATGGGGTCAAATTTGACCCTGCCCAGGGGGATCACAAAATTGAACATATGCTTATATAAGGCCTATTTTGTGAAAACTTCAAAAATCTTTCTGTCCATAACCATCCAGCCTAGGGCTATCAAATTTGGTATGTAGTGACATCTTATAGTCCTCTACCAAATTTGTTCAAATTTTATCCCTGGGGTCAAATTTGAACCTGCCCCGGGGGTCATGAAATTGAACAAATGCTCATATAATGGTTATTTTGTGAAAACTTTCTTGTCTATAACCATTAGGCTTAGGGCTACACAATTTGGTATATAGTGACATTGTATAGTCCTCTACTTAGTTTGTTCAAATTATGCCCCAGGAGTCAAATTTGACCCTGTCCTGGGGGCCACAAAATCGATAATATGCTTATATAAGTGCCTTTTTTGTGAAAACTTTAAAAATTCTCTTGTCCTTAACCATCAGGCATAGGGCTACCAAATTTGGTATGTAGTGACATCTAATAGTTCTATACCAAGTTTGTTCAATTTATGTCCCTGGGGTCAAATCTGACCCTGCCCGGGGGTCACAAAACTGAACATACGCTTATATGGGGCCTATTTTGTGAAAACTTTAAAAATCTGCTTGTCCATAACCATTGGGCCTAGGGCTACCAAATTTGGTATGTAGTGACATCTAATAAATCTCTACCAAATTTGTTCAAATAATGCCTCTGGGGTCAACTTTGACCCTGCCCTGGGGGATCACAAAATTGAATAAAGCGCCTATTTTGTGAAATCTTTAAAAATCTTCTTGTTGAAAACCATTCAGACTACGGCTACCAAATTTGGTATGCAGTAACATCTTATAGTCCTCAACCAAGTTTGTTCAAATTATGCTTTTTGGGTCAAATTTGACCCTGAACCGCGGGTCACAAAATTGAACATAATATACGCTTATATCTTGCTTAATTTGTGAATATTTTAAAAATATTCTTGTCCTTAACTCTAGGACCTAGGGCTACCATATTTTGTATGTACATGTAGTGAGATATAGTAGTCCTCTACAAAGTTTGCTCAAATTATGCCCCTGGGGTTAATTTTGACCAAGCCCTCGGGGTCACAAAAGTGTACATGTGCTTAAATAGGGCCTATATTTAAGTATTTGCACATGCAGAGAATATTTGTTTCAGCCTTTTTTCAGCAGTGGAGCGATACAGGGCCATCATGGCCCTCTTGTTTAGATTTTCCTATGATCTAGAAACTTTTTTATAGAAGCAGTTCATGTTATGAACTTATTTTGTTATCACTTTATGCAAGCCGACTAAATGGTACTTATTTTGCTAATTAAAAGTTTGAAATTAATAAGTACAGTTTTTCATTTTATCGCTTAATGTTATCATTTTATTTTAGATTTCTATAAACAGAGTGCTGTAACACGGTTTTGAAATAGCTGTTGTTACTTGTTATGCTTACTGCTTTTTAGCGCAGATAATTGGTCATAAAATCTGTAAAGATACGTTGTGGCGACTTTAGATAATGTCCAAATATATCTTTGTGCGTTACTTAATTTGATGATAGTCTACAAGTTCATGTTGTTGACATACATGTATGACTGTGACGCGATAGCATTCGCATGCTTTTATTAAAAGTTTATTTTAAATTATATGTTTTATAACGGTATCTTTTTCTTCCGTCGACCTTTATAACCAGTCACGCACTCGAATGACTATTGCCGCTTATTTTGACATGAGTGGTCCATAAATATACAACACCATAATAGGTATCCGAGTTCCTTAGTGAATAGTATTGACATGTGACTTGGAAAACCAAGAAGTACGTTATTAAATTAGGAGTTTCCATGATTTGTTACGTTAAATGTCACATTGTAACAGAGTACCGAGCATTAGATGGACATATTTTTAAATTGTTTTATTTCTTTTATTGCTTTTTTATAAATATTTTTTCACTTCTAAAAATAAAAAAAAACATTAACATGTTTAATTTATCACACAAAAAATGTTCATCATTTGTGCAGTAACGATTTCCCAGTCAGTGTGATGAGTATGTTAACATCAAACAATGTCAAATAAACGTTTAGAATGCGATTGTCTGTATTTTTATACATCTACGCTTCAATCTGACAGATATCAACATGAAGGTATAGATATATAGAAATACGCATTCAAGTAGCAAGGATAATTAAATATCTAAAGGGAAAACTTCAAATATACCCCCTTAAAAAATGTCGTATCTGGCGTATCTTAATGTTTCGGATGAATTGTGTTAATTGTTTCTTATAAACTATCTTTTCTCGATATATTTAAAGACAAAGCAAATTACAGCAGTTTCCAGCATAAAAATACTTAAAGTATTGTTAAAGATGACCATTTGACAAATATTTCCTAATTTCCGCAGCTTTTAAAAAAGGACTGAAGTTTTTTCCTCCCCTGAAATGATAAGATAATCTAGGTACGACATTTTCGCACGGAGCCGACGATATAATGTTTGGTGATTTTAGAAGATAATGAAATGCCATATAATATATTCAACTCACACATTCTGAGATACAAATTAAACGTCATATGAGCCAAAGTAGTTAAACTTTTATTTATACAAGCACTTCAAAGTAACATGTCATTATATACAATGCACAATTATATCTAATGTTAATAACAAACCTCAGCACTCAGCAACACTTACAACGTAAACATAAATAATGACCATAAACATTTATTTTCTGTTACGCATACACCATACTTATTTTTAAGTGTTGGTCTACAAGTAATACATATCTGCAACGAGAAGAAAGATTACATATTTAATTTACATAATGCAGTCAATAAGAAGCCTAATGGATTGTTGCAGAGACCATAAAAGTGTTCGTATCTCTCCGTTATGTTTATATGTATAATGTATTGACGTAGCGAAGAAGACATCAGAGTTCTTGGTTTCCATACGGTTATGCAATGTGGCGACCGTATTTAAGAAAACCGAAAACGACAAAACATAGCATACAATGCATAAAGTATAAAGCAAACACACACGATTGCGTTTTTAGTTTTTAGACCCTGAATAGATATAAAGCTATTGGTTTTCTTATAAGTCATTGTTTCCAAACAATGATATGCAAAAGTTCACAAATAAGTTTCCTTTTATCTTCAAAACCACATGTATTTCTTTCGTAACGTATGTAAAGTATATCAGCATAATAATTTAGCATATCTGGAAATCACCTCCAAGTTCTCCGCTTAATTGTTGAATCCCTTGCTGAAGAGGTAATGTTATATATTCTTCATTTCCATCCGATTGTCGTTTTCCTATAAACATCGATATCACGTTGACCGCATGAGTTCCTCTTTCATCTCTGCAGATAATCGCCCCACTGTCTCCAGCACGGCCAAACGGGTTGTTTCCATTATTCGCACGATTTTTTATCAATAAGTATTTATACTCAAAATCAGGTCTGATATATAACGGAATACTTATCTTCCCCACTTTTGGCCGCTCGGTACATTCAGCCGTCCAGGAGAAAATATATTCTCCCCGTAACATGTCAGTAGTCTGTTCTTCGCTTTGACCTTGGAAATCAAACAGGGAACTTTGTGTTGCTATACCTCGTGAATCTTTAAACTTGGTTTCGGATATTTCACAACCAGGCAATACAAGACCTGCTGCAATGTCAAGTTCACCACGCAATTTACTCCGCTCAACAGTGGCAAAACCCTCAGCGTGTACTCCGTCTATTTTATGATATATGTAATTGGTTCTTGTCTTCCTAATAAAATGTCGCGAAGTTAAAACATGCAGACGTGTGCCTTTTTTGGCAAATCCTCCTAATGTTGCAAAACAATCGCTTCGTTGAAGTTTGGTTCCAACATGGATACCTGCAAGCGGTTGTATCGCACTCACGTTATAATGGAAGCGATAGTTGTAAATTGAATGTCGATGCAACATAGTTGTTAAAGTTTTATCCAATGCTGTGTTGGCATGCCTCTTGAGATATATCTGCAGAACATGGTGCTGATATCCACAACCGTCAATGCTTGAATCAATGGCAAATAAATCTCTCGCCACCTGTAATATAATATTTATAAATATATATATATATATATATATATATATATATATATATATATATATATATATATATATATATATATATATATATATATATATGTATATATGCAAAAATATATAGAGTAATTACTTTTTGGTTAGAGGATTTTAAGGAAAGATATTCATTCGTGTTTATATAATGTTTACGTCCACAATCGATGTCAAATTCGAAGCATAACATACAAACCAAACCCTTAAACCCCAAGCGAAATGTCCATGCGGTAAATATACATTTTTAAACACATTTTGGCATCTTAATTTACCGATATAATTTGCTCTATACATTTACTTCAGGTTTTAAGACGCGGGTATTGATGCACTTCATCGCCGGCCACTCATTTTTAGGCACGCTGCTTCTCTTGAATAAAGCCATCGCGTCTTGAAAAAGAATATGGATTTCTTCGTCTTTTGCCGAATCGCTAACGCTGTCTGAGGATCGGAATCGCTTTCCTGTGCAGATAAGCTACTGTAATTAGCTCATTTTTGGTTACCGCGTTTCATATAATTTTTTCAAATGGTGGACTATTATTGAAATGATATAATTGTTCCTTCATTTTAATTCATCATGAATATTGGCAAAATAAAACTATAATTACAACGACAATATAAGCCTTTTATCGAAATATTCACGTTTTAAAGATATTTTAAACATTATACATCTCCGTTTAATATCATTCCTGTTACGTATACAAGAGACATATACAATGTATTGTTCCAGCGAGTTGATTAGTCCATGCTGACGCCCGTCGAAACCCGTTTGTGATATTTTTTATTATTTTAAATAAAATAATTAAACAATTATTTAAATTGATATAAACAATACTTAAACTATGATGTTCGGCATGTACATGAATAAAATATACTAGTATTGTCTTGTTTTGTGAATTTTTTGTGTATGAAGTATCCTTTTGTTTATGCTACAACATACAAAACCCGTCATGCATGAATAAAACAGTAAAAATCATTTTCCAAGAGAGGCGGTCATCTCTGTTTCAAGTACATCCTGGATTTGTGAATTCGAATCCCTTCTGATAGTATTCTCGTTCGATTATTCGTGGAACTACTCTTTAAACGATTATTTAAACTAACTCTCAGTTAATAAAGGCACACGTTTGTATGTCTAGAGTTAACAAACCTCGACTTTACTGATACAGGCATAGCTAGACTAAGTTGCTTTTTCCCCAATATACTGTATAATTGAAATCCATTTCAATACGACAATATATAAGACAAATTAAACACAGTTGATTACATACAACAATTCTCGTCTGCATTGTGTTCTATGAAATTCAATGAGGATAATGTACCTCTAAACGTTTTGTTAGTTTTTTAATGTTCTAATTTACAAACATTTGGTAACATCAAAACGGAATAGAGTACACTACCTGATCGCAATGTACCGGGATCTGCAAAATCTCTTTGTCGTTTGTAAGATATTAAATCAGTCAACGTCCGGTCATTTTCGCCTTTCCAAACAGGTTTATCACGAGACACACAATCATTTGTTAACAATCTATGATAGCTCAGGGAACATTCTTTTTGGTCTACGAACTCCCGCAAAAAGCGAAACACGTAACGCTCCAAAAGAAGATCTATGTCTTGTTTTACATTTTCTAATGATGAATGCACTACCATCGCCATGCCCGTCTCTTTCTCATCTAAAAGTACCTTGCTATTACCAATAACCACAATACATTCTGGAACCAGTTTCTCTTTATATAAGCTCAAGATACTGTCATGCCCATGAACAATACAAATGTGTGGTTGGATAACATGTATTTGGTTAACGGAACTTTGTGTTTTGTTAGCAGAATCACTAAATAGTTCTAAACATTTCCCAAAAAAGTCGGTGCTGAAACAAACTTCGTCGATGCGAATATCCCCGAAGCTAATTGGCTGATTTTGTTTCTTTTGAACAAAGTTAATTTCTTCTATAAGATATGTTACGCGATCACTTGTATAGCAAAATATTGGGAAGTTATTTTTCGAAATTAACTGCGATCTTTTTGTTCTCCGCTTCATTTCAAAACCGTCGTTAAATAATAAATAAATACAATGTGGTCCAATAGCAAATGATCTTTTCACAATATATTATATTAAAACTATCCACAAGTGTTCAAGATCTACGACACATTAATCCATATAAAATAATAACTTGCTGAAATTCAGTAAACGTTCGACAGAGTTAAACGCACAGTAAGATATATTGTTATTTATCAATGTTATTTGACACTACAGATAGCGGAGCGTATAACCAATGACATGTGCGCAATATACCCGTTCATTATATAGTCTAACAACCTATCATATCTTTTGAGCACTGTAATTTGTTTGGACTTGTGTTAGTTTGTTCGCATCTTGTTTAACCTACATGTAGGCTTTACAGACACAATATCACTGACGTTGCCATTGGTCTTATTTTTTATAACGAATAGAGCAAATAAACGCGACAATCATATTATTACGGTGAGAAACATGCGTACAGCAATCCAGATTCAATTAAATAAATAATGAAACATGCAATAATATATTTAAGGTTAATGTTTACAAGTTTAGGAACAGTTATTTTTGTTGTTGTTTTATCAGAAAATAAAATTTAGAGAATAATCGGAATTTTATTTAGCAAGTTTGAAGCCATATCATTTTATGAAAATAGTTTAATTTGCGAGATTTATCTCACGACAGACCATGTGCAGAACCTAGATAAACACAAAAACTACCAGCGATGTTTGGCTATTAATTATTTAAGTAAAATCTGGATTTAGAAAACATTCAGTGTGGAAAGCAATTATGTATTCACATGTTCGTATTACTCGCACCATGTAATAAAACAGTATACGATGATAATGAAGTCATTTAGGAATTTTATTTTGTAATTTACAATATATTTGGTAGAAACACATTAAATAAGGATTCAATTAAACACTCAATCAATACTGCAATCAATAAATAACAATATTAAATCCAAAATTTAATGACACAACCAAATACGTCATGGAAATGTTTTTGCCTCGGGTAATGATGGACCAATCCTTGCCGCAATTTAAATTGTGTATGTGTTAAAATGACATCGAAGACCGTTGTGTATTAAATATCTAGAAAGGTGTCGAAATGGGACTGCTGAGACTTTTTTCTCTATGTTAAATGTTTACGATGTTGTTATTTGTACAAACTCGGATATTGGACTTCAAAATGGCTTGTATTTACTTTATGAGTACTGCAATACATGGTAACTGTATGTTACTGTTAATAAAACAAAGATCCGTTCAGCTTCATGCGGATAATTAGCAGGTAAGTCTCTTAAGTATTTGTAAACCTAGATGCTAATTTAATCATGCGGTAATTGTTTCGATTTTTTCGTTGACTCAGCTATTGAACACATTATAGATATCGAAAGGTGCACTTAATTATAGATAGGGCATACAAGGTGCCTGAACCAAGTGACTTTTTCGGCTTTGTGGGGGACAATCGGATGTAAACAAAACGTCGCTTCAGGTAACGTTTTTGATAATTTCTTCATTATTTCAAAACCATTTTCAAAAAAACAAAGACGAGTGCCCGGTCATTGTCCAAAGACACAACTTTGCTAAGCTTGCGCAAAAGTATTTTTTCCAAAAAGTTTAACCGCGTTTTTGAAAACACATGAAGTGAAATGCTATGTGTGGTATTTTTTTTGTTCAAACAACAAAAACATTGATTATAATATTTCGAGGGTTTAAAAAAATAGGGCGGACATTGTTATTCTTCATAGATAAGCTACTAACATTGTATGTTTGCGCAAATACATCTAATTCGGAGTGTGTGTATATAAATGTTATACTGCTATGTGTGGGACACATTTTTTAAATGCTATGTGTGGTATACAAGAATTTGCCCGTCAGTTCTGCATATAATCTGAACACAGTTTTGTAAGAATCTAGAACATAAACTTTAGTCTGTCCTGAAAATATATCAAATTAACCAAATGTTACATTATTAAATAATGAAGTAATCGTGTAATGATTAAACAATTTATGTTGAACTGAACATAATTTTTATAAAAGCATACATGTTATGTTGAAATATAATATTTCTTTGTTTTACTTATTGTCTTTAAATAAATATAATGATTGATATTTATGCCTGAATATTGAATTTTAAATGAATGACAAAGAAAATAAGAGCACATGCTTTAAAATGGGTTTTACTTCCATTGTTTTTCAGACTTGAAAAGGATTAGTCAAAAGATCTGTAACGCTTTTAAGGTTCGAAGCTGTGTAAGAACTACATGAACACCATCAAACCACACGGAAGGTGATATGTGGCAAGCTAATTATCAAAACCACAGTGACAGAGACAGGGACCCCGCTTCATTCTGTGATGTTTATGGAAAACTATTTCAACTAACTATGCAAACATAGCATTTAACATGTATTTTTGCATAAGCAAAACAAAGTGTGTGTGCATTGATATGTGTGTATATTTATGGGTTTTGTATCTATGTAATTACTAAAATTGATTAGATGAATATAAAATCTGATTATAAATGTGTGTTAATAAAACAGGTGTTTCATAACAAATAACAATTTAAATCCAATGATGCTTGTTTGTGGTCTATTCCAATATCATCTCCATATGAACATCTTCGAATCCAAGAATGCTTGTTTGTGGTCTATTCCAATATTATCTCCATATGAATATCTTCAGTATATCAAAATAAACACGTCATTAATAATAACATTACTTTATAACTAGCATGCACATGTAACAATAGAAATTAAAGCACCAAATACATAAAGACGTACATTAGTATTCACAAAGAAATTGTTATCAGTCAATTTATGAATTTGCAAATCTTGCTATTCAAACATATGAATGCTCCAATTAAGTCATAACAAATTATCATCGCCAAAACGTCTTGACTTGTGGGGGTTATTATACCAACAAACATATTGAATTGCATCAATACTTCATTTACTCAAATTCAAATGAAATCTGAATAACTGAAAATAGTTTGAGATGTTTAATGAAAATACTCATTCGCCCCGGTCATGAAAGGGCGCTGCAAGATCATGTTACCACTGCACCAAGTAATTAACATTAAATCATATAATGTTGTTCAATTTGTTGAAATGTCATATTTTTATGTAATGTTTAACTTTGATTGTTTTCTTTCCCTGCAATACTTGCTCCATCTGGTAATAAAACAAACAGTCATATAAAATTTGGAACATTTACTATACATGTTTGTATATGACAACTTTTCATTGATCAAGATATCAGTACGTCTCTTGAAGGTGCTTCCAAAAATACTTTAATCTCCCTGAAAAGAACAAAATACAAATGAAATAAACTGTTAATCTTAAGAAAATAGCATGCGTGATATATTAGATAGCTCAATAGGATTGAGATACAAATACATGATTTTCAAGAAAAAAAATGTTATTGATCCTAGTGTCTATTTGTTTCAAAATGCTGTATGATCTCTTTATGCTTATTTAATAACTATCGTTACAGTCAAAAATGCCTACACATTCCTGCTAAAAAACACACAACTAACACGTTTTGTAGTTTTGTTGCAAAAATATTCACATGACATCTTGCACAAACAATCCTTACGATTTTGTGTATTAAACAAGTGCATAAGTTGGCAGTAACAATTCACTGAAAATTCAACATTTTGTAACAATCAATTTTATAGAAACAAACAAGAAAAAGTTTGCCCAACGGAACTATTTTCCTGTCCGTGCGTGGGTGGCTTTGTGTTAGGAGATCCCCGACCGTGTTTTGACCTCTCTGCCACACTGTTCGCAAACAAATGGCATCCTAAAAGTAAACAAAATATGAATATAAGTTATCGACAATCATGATAATTTTGAGTAACATAAACGTAGGATTATCATATTTAAGGCGCGCAAAACACTACCAACACTGTTTATTGACCAACTTTTGTTATTCAGACAGACTTTAAATATTATTGACGTTAATGTAAATCTTTCGATTCTCTAGTATAATTTGTATACCACACATAGCATTTAAAAAATTTGTCCCACACATAGCATCATTACATTTTCATACACACACTCCGAATCAGATGTATTTGTGTAAACATACAATGTATGTAGCTTCTCTATGAAGAATTACAATGTCCGCCATATTTTTTAAACCCTCGACAACATTGTAATAAACGTTTTTGTTGATCGAATAAAAAATATACTACACATAGCATTTCACTTCGTGTGTTTTCAAGCACGCGGTTGCACTTTTGGAAAAATTACTTAATTAATTTAGCGCAAACTTACCAAAGTTGTGTCTTTGGACAATGACCGGGCACTCGTCTTTGTTTTTTTGAAAATGGTTTTGAAATAATGAATAAATTATCAAAAACGTTACCTGAAGCGACGTTTTGTTTACATCCGATTGTCCCACACATAGCCGAAAAAAGTCACGTTGTTCAGGCACCTTGGCATAGCGCTACAAGATTTACGACTCTGTACACATGAAATATTAGTAAGACAACGTACACTTAATAGTTTTATATACGGGATTGATCCATATGATGAAGATTCCAAGTAATGGATAAAATTTATACATTGTGATGATGTTTGATATGTCAAAGACGTTTATAATATGTTATTTAATGACTTAAAACTATATCCTAAATAAAAGGGACAAACGCGCTTATACTCTCACCTCAGCGTTTACACGGTTCACAGAAGACTAATAAGAAAAATTGAACCAACACCGGACATCAATGCTTTTTACTAAAAACATTTGCGAACCTAGCCAAACTAGCACAATAACAAATTATGTGAACGTTTTAAGCACCTTCTACGATTAGTAAGTCTCAATAAGGCTTCAAGAGTGTTGATTTGTTTTACCATAGCTTTTTAATAAAAACGGCCCCCGCGTCATGGCAGCCATGTTTTTCAATGAGACAGGACCTTATTTTACTCGTCGAAAACAATTGCTCGAACCAAATTTCACGAAAAAATTGTTAGAATGTTTTTTTATTAACATTTAGTTTATCTTATTTAGTAACCTCCACATGACAAGTTTTCGTTTTATATGAGATATCATTTTGGCAAATTTTCAAAAAAGTTTCATGAACATCCTTCAATAACTATGGATTCTATAATGTTCACAAGCTTTACCTTTAAATTGTTATCTTGACCTTTTGTTTGATATGACATGACTAAGTTTAAAATGTGTTATGAGATATCACCGGGACGTCACCTTTATCAGCGCTATCTATACACAAATTCGCAAAAACAAGGCTGATACTTGCAAATTGTGCGTCAATCTGATATTGGGACACTTGAATTATTTCACCCGCGAGTTTGACACTGAGGGTTATCGAAAACAAGTTTACTATCAATTTTGCCAACATAACTTGGCAACTAGAACAAGCTAACTGATTTGATACAATATCAGTTGTTTGTATTTGGAAACACCTGAATGATAAATGGTTTCATCTATCTCCGTATGTATTGATAGTTAACAATTTAACATTATATCAGCTATTGACATATATTACCCGTGTTATCTTTAACAAACATCAAATAAGCTTTTGCCCGTAAATTAGGTAGCACCTATTGTCATATTAGAAGTAGTAGTAGCAGTAGTAGTAGCAGTAGAAGTAGCAGCGGTAGTAGTAGTAGTAGCAGTAGTAGTAGTAATAGTAGTAGTAGTAGAAGTAGTAGTTGTAATACTAGTAGTAGTAGTAATAGTAGTAGCAGAAGTAGTATTTAGTAAAACTCGATCTGTAAGTCTATGGGCCATTTATATTTTTTTTATTTTCAATAATGGTTCGACTAGCCAGAAATCTATTAATAAATATTTGTTTTAATATGTCTCTGGTGTAACCATTTCGCTTTCATATTCGATTGGTCAGATAAAACTGGTGTTCACCAGTCTCAGTAACATTGTACAGCCGAGTCGACAGGTACCAACCCAATAAATATTGTAAACGTAATCGATTAAAACGCCAAGACGTTTTCAATCGAAATCGATGGTAATAAATGGTAAATGGTATTATTTGATTGGACATTAAGCTTAACGATAACCAATGATAATGATTGTATCACACTAAACAAATGGCGGTTCATTTGTGGGAACAGAATCTCATCTCGGTGATAATCATAATCGGTAAGGCTTTATTTTAAAAAAGAAGACCAGCAAACAAAAATTAAATAATATGAAATAAGGCAAAGCCTCAAATCGAGCTCGATTAATGTTTAACAAATGAAAATAACAGAACAATTTGAGGACATATCACTTTCTGAAATGGTCAGAAGTGGGTGGGGTAATGTAAAACAATAATTCATTATATTGACATTCTATTTAAAGTTTGAAACTATGTGCACAATTAAAATAACATATACTTTAGTTATACATGAACTAGTTGTAATGAAATCTTTCTAAACAGTTAATAATGTACAGAAGAAACCCCCTCCGGAAGAAACACCCTTCCCTAACAACGGCATAGCGGAAGAAACCCCCTTTCACTTTTGCATACACGAAAGAAACTCAACTCAAAATGACCCGAAAACAGGGTGCATCACTTTGAACAGCCATAACTTCATCAATTGTTTAGCCATTGTAACGAACTAGGTCTTATTCAACGCTAAAATGAATGAACTTTGATAGAAATTCAGTAATTGTTTGTTGTTATGTACAGGTACCTTTTTGAATTCATTTGTATATATAATATAGTAACCATAGTAGATTTTTTATTATATTATATGTACGTCATTCCCTTAATAACGCAATTGAGAAAAATAAATCGGGGTGAAAAACCCAATTAAGCTCAAAGGTAGGGGGTGAAATTGTTTGCTAAAACTTTTGAATTTACAAAAACCTTATTGTTGTCAAAACAGGGGGTGAATTACCCAATATACCCAAAAAGTTATCTATAGCCCTGTATTGTATAAAATAATATTAATATTATATATATTCTAGAGTTGCTGTTTGGTAGTCCACCTTAAGCCAGACGTTCTTCAAGTAGATTGGAGTAGTGATGATGAAGAAATTGTTGAAGTACCTCAAGTAGATTGGAGTAGTGATGATGCAGAGATTGTGGAAGTGGAGTGGTCAGATTCCGAGGACAGTCGTAAAGTCAGAGAGTCAGAATCCGAGGTGAATGTGGCATATACGGATTCTGACGATGATTACTTGGGTTTTGCTGATCATCAAACTGTATTTGCCCCACCTAACAACCAAAAGGATGTCAACAATTATATTCTAAGTAAGTTTTTACATAGTATCCATAACCATAAGGCTAAATGCCTTAAAGAGCTTTTTTGTTGATTTTTAGAAACAATATAATGGTAGAACTTTTCCTTAATATTAATAAATCAACAAAAAATTAAATTTGAATTAATTGCTTAAATTATTATAAAGACATGACCTGTAGACATGGTAGAGTGGCCTTAATTAGGTCCCATTGTAGAAAGAAAAAAGGCCCAGCATTATACAGAGGGTGTAATCAGATGACAAACAAGATGGCCACGTCCATGCCGAGGCATGTATTTTTTGTCGTTTTATACTCTTTTATTACTTGTATTTATTTTTTAATTCCACTCACTTTCCAGTCATATTAGGAGGAAAGTTACTGGTTTTTATTTTATAGTAATATTTGCTTTGTATCTCGACTTTACCAGCGTTATAGATAATTTTACATACCGACTGGATTGTAGAAATAGTTAGCCAGTCGGTATGTATAGGTTACAATATACTAAATACTCGTTTCATGTAGGGCTGTACTCTCTAAAAAAATATCATAGTTGACCCGTAGGCATGTTTTACATCTTAAACTATTGTTCGGGTTTTATCTTTCGGAGATAATGGTAGGGCATAAATAGGTGTTCACGACCGAATCCCTGAAATTTGATAAACTTGGAGACTTAAGTAAAGCATTGCACTGAAAAAGGTTACATTCCACTAAGAAACGGCCGAAAAAAAAGTTGCAAAAACAGTCGATTTTGATTAGCGTCAAGATCTTTTTTGGTTTGAACATGACATATTTTTTTTATTGCATAAATCGATTCCGCTTAGAATGGCCTTTAAGAAAAGGTATGGTTATGGGGGTCTCTATGTGCAAAATGCATTTATTTTCGCTCAAAGTTGTCGCTTTGACATTGAATTATATAGGGAAACTATTTAGTATATTGTGACCTAAACGCAAACCTTGCCTAGTCACAAAGGAGCTGTATTTACAGAAAATCATCATTTTTGGGGTGGGGTATTACGCGTTTTGGCAAATTTCACGGAATAAATGCGTTTGTTTCATGAATTAAAGGAGCATTGTGAGTTTTTAAGAAAAAAAATGCGTTTTCAGAGGAAAATAAGAGAAAAAACGTACACAAACTCGTATTGAGCATCTCAAATCGCAACAATTTGTGCTGAAAGAACTCATGAACAAGTTTTAATAGTTGTTTACTTCTTTTTCTTCATAGCTTGTAACAATATTCCAGTATTTTGACCGATTGTTATTATTTAGGGTAATCGTTTAACTCCTGAACGCCCGATATAAATCAAAGCTCCGACCGCGAAAGCCAGATGGCTTATCAGGCGTTATAATAAAATGCATTTCCAAGCATTTCTACGTGAAAGATCGGTCTGAAATTTGGCATGCACAAAGAAAATAGGTTTATAAGTATCGAGAAGTGCTTGTTTTTCGCGATGTTAACAGTAAACGTTGTCTTATAGGTTACAATATACTAAATAATCGTTTCATGTAGGGCTGTACTCTCTAAAAAAATATCATAGTTTACCCGAAGGCATGTTTTACATCTTAAACTATTGTTCGGGTTTTATCTTTCGGAGATAATGGTAGGGCATAAATAGGTGTTGACGACCGAATCCCTGAAATATGATAAACTTGGAGACTTAAGTAAAGCATTGCACTGAAAAAGGTTACATTCCACTAAGAAACGGCCGAAAAAAAAGTTGCAAAAACAGTCGATTTTGATTAGCGTCAAGTTCTTTTTTGGTTTGAACATGACATATCTTTTTTATTGCATAAATCGATTCCGCTTAGAATGGCCTTTAAGAAAAGGTATGGTTATGGGGGTCTCTATGTGCTATGTCTGGCTAACTATTTCTACAATCCAGGGCACAAATTAGCTCTAATTTTCACGATAACCAGTCTCATATTTTGGCGAAAGACAATCAGCTGTTTATATTTTTGTTTATGTTGTACGCAGAGAATTTACATCATTTGCGTAAGTCCAGATTGGCTTGCTTAAATGTACGCACGGAAATGATAAATTGAGCGTATCTTGATATTTTTAATGCGTATATTACGCTGATACGCAGCTTATCTAGAACGCTGCTTTACTCGGTGTGAAAATTTTTAACGGGATGACCTAGTTAAGACTCCACTTTTCGCCTTTTTATTGGTATGGCTGGAAAGTGAGCATCCTTTAAAAAATAAACAGAAGAATTAATAGGCGAAAAATAATTGTCTTGGTATGAACGTCGCCATCTTGACTATCACGTGATTACCTCTTCTGTTATACAGCTTTGTTTTCCAGACTTTTAATCCAATATTTCAGTCTCGGAACAACCTGGTCACACATTGCGGTTGCAATTTACATTTGACGATAAAACAGCTTGAAAATGTGTTTGCCACTTTGTTTCATACTGATGGATTTTGCACTAATTTTGCACAAATTACTCTAATTCAAGTCAACTTGGTCAAGGGTTGGTGCTAACCCTGGCTTGATATATATTTTTTAATCTATGACTATCCACTCACCCTTCACTTTAATCTCCCCGCCCTTAATTACAAAAATATATCATATATCTATTGATAGTAATGATCAACCAGAGCGTTTTTCTAAACTTAAACTTTCATCCGTCTTTGTCTCATTGTTATAAACATACATCTCTAAGTTAATACTATAGTTGTATGTATTAAGCAAAAAAAATAATTTATCAATTAGTGTGAAATGGACAAATTGTTACAGTATGGTAAATTGTTGCTAAGGCTTTTGATCACAAATTATTATGTTAATTAATACTTATTTTTTATGTTCATTTATAATTAGATATAAGAAGTATTATGATAAATCAGTTAAATATTTTTTATTGTAATTTGATATTTACATTAAAAGGAAATTTTATTCTATAGGGAATGACCAATATATTTAAATTCTTTTTATGCTGAAGGAGGGCATATATTGATTGGACCGTCCGTCCGTCTGTCTGTCTTTCCGTCACACTTTGCGTATAAGTTTCGCATTTAGGTTTTGAAAAATGCTCAAAACTTTAATGTAGCTTCAGATAGCAACTTGATATTTGGAATGCATGTGTATCTAATAGAGCTGCACATTTTGAGTGGTGAAAGGTCAAGGTCATCCTTCAAGGTCAAAGGTCAAATACTTTACTTCAAAGCGGCACAGAAGGGGGCATTGTGTTTCTGACAAAGACATCTCTTGTTCGCTGTAAATTGATTAGCACTGACTTCTTCGAAACGAGCGCAGCCAATTTCAAGAATAGTTTTTACTTTGCCCGTGATGTTATTAACATTTTCAAACGAAAGTGCAGTTTATTTGTGTACGAAACTTATTTGTTCGTTTGAAAAATATTTCGCAATATGTATCGATTTGGCAGGAGTTGTGGCACTGATATTGTATTTCTCAACAGGAAAAACAGCAACTTCCCGGTTGGTCAAGTATTTAAAAAACTTTATTGCACGACCGTCAACTTCACTCACAAATTCAAGCGGTCGATGTGATGTTTCAAGTCCTGCCTTCAAATTCTATGGAAGGATAGTTCTATTCAACACATTTAAATACTACGATGATTCTTTTTATTTACAGGTGAAGCAAGGTCCGGTAGAGGCATGACAAAAAGGCCTTAAATATATTAAGTATGAAGGCAGCTTTGAAAACAAAATGCGTCTGTGGTAATGAGTGTTGTATGAAGTTGAGCATTGAGTCGGTAAGAGACATTCGGGAGAAGTTTTGGCACAATTCAAGATCAACTAGGATGTCATTATTGAAAGTGTTTTTTGAACAATCTAAAAAAAGGGAAAATATAGATACTTTTCTGTAGTGTCAAGAAAACATAAATTTAGATTGTGCTCAAAAGTATTTCTTTCGGCTCTAAAAATTAACAAAAACACTCTTACTATTGCTTCGAAAATGTGTGATGATTATTTGGATGCCCCATCTGGAAAGTCTCCACGCAGCTGGGATAGGAGCACACTTCTACTAATTGCATGGCTTGAAGAATACTTCACTTTTCATGGTGAGAGGATGCCAAACAGATATGAAATCATTCTACCATACGGAACAGTCCAAAGGGAAATTTATGAACAATATAAAAAGGATGTTGAAAATCCGGTGTGCAAGAGCCAGTTTTATAAAAAGTGGAAGGAGAATTGTCAGTTTGTAAAGGCTAAAAAGGTAAAAGCTATGTTTGATTGTAAGTTTAGAAATTTTAATCTTAAAAGATCAGTATATTATGGCAGGTATAAAAAAATGCAACTGAATAGTACTTTTTTCCCCACTATGTTTTGGTATGGGTCCTGGGTAATTTAAATTGAAAAATCCCATTGTTTTGAATAAAATTAGAAAATGAATTGACTTCTGTGTGTTTTTGCTAACAAACAAAAAAACGATTGTGTATACAATATTTATCATTATATTTGATGATTAAGCTGTTTAGCAACATGAACTGAATGTGGTTGGAAACCTTAAATTTGGAAGTACAGGTAGTCATTTGAGGGGAAAAAACTCTTGAATGTAAGAATGGGGCATAATTTAGCTCTCAAATTTTACCATAAACAAAAAAAGGATTATGATTATGATTATAAAGACGAAAATCTATCATTGTTTGATGAAATTGAATATAGTCATAATATGAGACTGACTGTAGAAGGAAATGTGTGTGTTGAAAAATGGAAAGAGCTTCAGTATAAAAATATAAAAACAAAACAAAAAAACAACCTACTTACCCTCCTACATTTTTCTGGCAATTTTCCTAGGACCAAGACTTTTTTTGGCCTAAGAAGTCAATTTTTTTATTAGACATGATACTCATGTATGGAGTATATATCAGTCAACAGTCTTACAGACAGATATTTGTGCGCTTAAAACTTATAACGATACCTTATTTAATCTAAAGTAAATTAATGGAGGTTTTTTTTTTGACTTTACAATTAGGAAAAATATAATTATTATAGCACTTATGAAAATGTAAGCATTGATGCAAAAATATTTATAATGGACAGTTTGGCGGCTAAAATTTTTTTATCTAAAAGAGTGTTGAAATAAAACAATTTCAATGTGACATGCTCAGAACAAACTATAGAATAAATACAAGGTTATATTATAGTTAAGAAACTGTTATGTATTATTAACCAGAATCTGTCCTTTTTCAGACAAATAGCTTTACCAGATTTACAACATGTGTGACATTGGAAAGGCAGCTTAAGAAAACCACATGTACAGAAATGCGGGCATTCTATAGACAAAAGAAAGAAGAACATAACCTTCGTCAGATGTAATTATTAATAGTTTGTTGTGCTTATATGAGTCGCAGTGAAAGTCATACAATCATAACAGGAAACATATATTAGTCTCTTAAAATTTATAAAGGAATTTTGTGGCAATGTTTGGAAAACATGACATATATTTGGTATTGGGAATTTTTTGTTGTGAAAAGACTACTGCTTTGGTAAAAACTTATTGAATTTAACTATAAAAAAAACATTTAAATAAGAAAAACAAATCATATTAAAACTCATTGTTATATACTTTTTTATATGTTATATAAATTAAATTAAGATATAATAATCATGAGATACTTCTTTCTAAAAAACATAATTCATTTTAAAATGGCATTTATTTTGGAAAATTGGGTATTTCCGTTTGCTTTGGGAATTGGCCTGTTTAACATACCCCATGAATACAACTGTAAATGCCTGTAACGCTTTTATTTAGAACGTCCCTTCAACTACTGCTGGATGGATCTTGATTATTTAATTTTTCGCAGTTGAATAATGTTTGAGGACCTGTAGATGGTTGTTCAAAAAGCATGTTAAATGTTCAGGCAGAATTATGGCCCCTTTATCAGTATTTAACATTATGAAGATTGTTTTTTTAAACACTTGTTTTAATTACTTTTATCTAGAAGGTTTAGTTATTTTATATTTATGATACTGTGTTTCAGGTTTGAGAGGAAAACCTATTACAGTAAACGTGAACTGGCTCAACAAAGCCCTAGGCAGTACATGTCCATTATTATTGATGGCATGGATCAAGTATGGTCTTTTACCTGACATTTTGTTAAAGGTTCATACCTACCGCTTAACATATTTGATTGATAACATTTATAAGAATCTTACAAATGATTGGTGTATTTGAAAATATCACATAGAACATTTACATTTAGCTAAACTGGACATGAAATGCTGATCAATATCATATACGATTACACTCAAGACATATTGAAAATCTGCGTCTGCCAACACTTGTTTACAAGATACATTTTGGTTTCAGACATGATTTCAGTGTTCAAAGAAATGTTGTTTGCTAATGATTTTGTAGCTTTAATATTTTGTTAATGTTGTGTCAGTTTTTGGCCCTTCGTGATTTTTTGTCACTTGTCATCATCTTACATGATATTATTTGTTGGAATGATCTGGTATTTAAATTTTTTCTGAATATCATTCTGATGAGCATTTACAGATGATTGTTATGGAATACTGTATGGCTATACTTAGTATGCTGGAGTAATGAAGACAAGTGCAAAATGATGTCTCCAGATGTGATAATCATTCAAAATAATGTTTCAAAAGATTAATTCATTGCATTTTTTGCAGCAAAGACCATTTTGCCCCATTTTGCTGGAAGAAATCCAAAGGTAAACATGTTTGTTGTTGTTACCAACCAAAACAGAGGCGTTTAGTCTTTTGATATTTTTATTTTCTGCTCATGAGACAGTTCTTGTTCTTAAATCTAATTTATTAATCTGTTTTTGTTTGCTCCCCGAAATATTTTCAGTGGAGCATATAGTTGCCAGTTTGTCCTTCCTTCCTTCCTTCCTTCCTTTCTTCCTTCCTTCCTTCCTTCCTTCCTTCCTTCCTTCCTTCCTTCCTTTATACTTAACCGATCTCTTTCATATTTGGCATGTAGGAACCTTGCATGGACCTCTACCTTTTAATGAGGTTTGAGGTTACTGGGGTCAAGGTCACCGAAATTGATTTTTCTGTCACACTTTTTTACAGTTAATCATAGCACCTACAATATTTAACCGAGTACAGGAAAAAATATATGATGTCATACTATTTTAATACTGACAGTGAGATGGGATCAGAATCAAGAGATGAAATCGATACACATTGGTTAATTGTGTTTATTTATATTTGCAGAACCTTAATCCAGTGGATTTATTACATACGCACGTAACAGGAGTGTTGAGTCAGGGCATGGCAGCTTTCATGCATATTTGGACATAGGAGAATATCCCCATGATCCAAATTTGACGATAAACATTATTCTGAAAGAGTTACTGCGCCAGGCAAAGGAATCTGTAAGTGTGTTAACATTGTCAAATACTGTAACATTGAACTTTAAAAGGAAAAGCATTTGTGCAATATCTGTCAAACAGCAGACAGGTGTTTGAAACTTGCTATACTTAAAAATGAAAATGTGAGTATTGTTTGTGATCTTTTTTTCTGCACTGGTTAAAGGTCAGTTAATTGTTTGTTTAAATCAAACGAAACTTTGCTGTGTAATTACTCAACAAGTGCTGAATGAACGAGATAAAAATATCTTCAACTTGGCTATATATTAGCTGATTGACTGCCTGTTAAATCTTTCTTTTCATCCCTCAATCCATATGTCTGTCCGAGACAAATGACATTACTCAATAAGAATGTAAGACATGAAAGAAAAATTTGGTAAACATGTTTTTAATGATAATTAAACAGCTTTGTTGTTAATGAAAAGATAAAATGTCTAGTGTAAAACACCTGCAGTTACTCATAATTTGAAGGTAGGCCAGATGATTTAATTAAATAAGTATTTTAAACAAATTGTTTTTTAGCATGTTAAAAAACCCTCTTATGCCTCAGGGGTTTCACTGGCCCCCAAAAAGTTGTCGCCACTTTTTCGCGGCGTGAAAACTGTTGGTTATTCCAACCTTATTAATAAGAACAATTATTTATCAAATCCAGAGTGGTTTTTTTCCTCCTTTCAGCTGAGTTCCTCCCTTTTAATGTAACAATCATTAAAACAATTAGTATTAGTATACCCCCACAAACGAAGTTTAGTGGGGTATATAGGATATCACTTGTCTGGCGGTTGGTCCGAGTCCGCTCTCTAATTCAAGTAGTTTTCATCCGATCTTCACCAAACTTGGCCAGAAGTAAATAGATGATATCTAGGCCAAATTTATACATGCGCCTTGCCGGGTCAATAAACTAGGTCACGGGGTCACTTAGTGCGTTTTAAACTTTAGCATGATGTCCACTTTTGTGTGTGAAGAAAACATGCTTAATAGTTTGTGTCAATGCGGCATGTGGAGGTATTGTCACGTCTGTGACACAACTCTAAATAACTTTGTTGGAGTATATAAATGAACAATTTAGTTTTTAAAACCATGTAAGGGGAGGAGGGCATTTTCCTTTAAAGAGCCTGATGGTACTAAAATCTCACCCCTGCTAATAGGTACTAACCGCAATACAAATGTCCATATATTCTAAATAACAATTTTCACCATAAAAGGATCAGAGCCATGTTTTCATCAATTATATTGAAAAATATTGTCAATATGAATAAAAATCATGCTGTTGTTTTTCAGAACAATTTTCTCCTACCAATACTATACATACAAGCAGACAACTGTTGGCGAGAGAACAAAAACAGATACGTGTTTTCATTTCTTCAATTGCTGGTTTCTGAACGGATTTTCAATGAGGTACATCAGTGTGTTTTTTTTCATTCAAAATCGGGTCCGGTAACCATACCCATTCCCAATGGAAAAAAGTATATATTTTTCCCAAATGTGAGCTAAAAGTTCCCAATGGAAGGTTTCCAAAAAAAACATATTTTTTTAAATGTCAATATTTTGTTCATCTCCCATCCATATAAGATTAACCTAAGTAAATATAATACTGGATACACTCGTATCCTCAATTTGGAAGCATTTGTTAGCAAAACAAAAACAACACTAATTTCCCAATTTTAGTCAAAACGACGCCAATTTTCCCAATCCAAAAAGGGACCCGGCCCCATTCCCAAAATGGTGAAAAAACCCTCTGTACATGAATAATGTCTATCACTTTCGATCATTCAGGTCATTAAAATTATTTTGCATTAAATGTGTGTGATCTTCTACTGGCGACTGGAGGTAATAATCAGTAAATCCTCTTTTAGTCATGTCAGCTTGTGCATCCGTCTGTCAATCTGACTGTCCACAAAATTTGACAACACTACTTCTCGAAACGTACTTTTCTGGTAATTGTTAACAGACAAAAAATAAACACGGCTTTGATAAATGGACACCAGATCTTATTATGAGACATTTCTTAAACCGATAAAAGAGCAACATGTAGGCAAATTCATGGCTTAATATCTAATGTCTCTTACTCTTCAATATATAATTATATTTTTCAGATGCACATGTCCTTTTTAATTATCGACCACACTCATGAAGACATCGATGCACGATTTAGTATGATTTCTAGGACGTTGGGTTCAAAACACGCGGAAGTCTTTGAAGACTTACTAAAAATTTTAAAAAGTGCTGAAAGAGTGACCAAAATTTTCGATGTAAAAAAATTGCTAGAACAAAATCTCAATGTAGCTCAACACGCAACTCAGCCACTCCATTATAGATTGGTTAATGTTGAGGGCATCGTTAATTTTTTTTATAAGGGTTACCAACACCAGCCCTGGACTCCACTCGTTGGACATTTCCTACAAATAGTTCCTGAAGGAGTACCAGAAATTGTAGCTCCAGATTTTTCGAAGATCGAAATAGAAAAAAAAATCAAAATATTGATGCCATTAGGCTGCTTCTCAAGCAAGAAAACTACAAAAAATGGAAAGATTTTTATGAAACATTAATGGTAAACGAAGATGCAAGTGAATTTCCCCTTCCGTTTCTACCTAAACAGCCGATTGAGACGGCAATTCCAAAAGGTGCTGGCTTAGTGCCAGAAGTAAGGGAACTTCTGGAAAAAGAAAATCGTCAGCCATTAGTGAGTATTTTAAAATAATAGGTTTGATAAGAATACTCTTACATGATTTTTAGCATTGAGCATTTTTTAATTGTGGAATTTATCGAGAAAGAATTAGGATTGTTGCACAATAAATGTGATAATACACGATTTGTGTTTAATATTCACGGCATGTATGATTTGGCTAAATATATGAATGGGTTATTTATGTAGGAACCAATATCGACCTGTATAAAAAAATAGCGCATGAATAATGTCCTTAGGAACTGATGTCTCGATACGCAATAGAACAAGTGTCCCAACAGAAAGAAATATTTCCTTATTAAACTTTTCTTAATGTACACATGTTATTATGGGTTCATTAAAGATGGTGACAATGTGTATGGTAAAATGGTAAAATCGCAAAAATTATTGTTTTTAGAGAAAATTTCGTTTTTTGTATTGCCTTCAAGTATGTTTATCAACCTCTGTCCAACCTTGACCTTTTAAATGGAACATCTTTATCAGCCTTAAGCAGAATGCTCCAGAATTTATTTGTTTGAATACAGTTTTTCTACAGCTAGGAACTTTTCCTTATTCAAGAATGGCTGTTATTCACAATTTTGATAACTCAATTGTTGCAAAATTTTGGAAGTGCCTTAGCCTTGGCCACAATTTTTTTAACAATATCATAAAGTTTGTGACTTGGTGGCATATAGCAGTCTCACTGTCAATTGCCCGTCTGTCTGCCCATCTGTCTGTATGTCGTCACACTTTTGCGTTTAGGTTTCAAAAATACACATAACTTCTATTTCCCTTCAGATGTAACCTTCATATTTGGTATGCATGTGTATATGGACAAGGCCTTTCCAGACGCACACACATTATGATCCCTTTGACCTTGACCTTGAACTTAGGGTCCAGATTAAGGTTTTGAAATCTATGTTTAGATTATAAAAAATCATTTTTCGGGAACAAACGTTTTCAGATGGAGACAGCTCTTGTTTCAACATAATTTAAAAGTTCATGTTTTTTCACAAGACTGAAAAAGTTTTAGGTATTCAGTTACAAGGGTTTAAAAATTAAAGTACATCAATACTGGTACATTCGTGGCAATTTCAGAAATTGACCAGATAAAGTATCTATAGTCCTTTCTCTAGCTCAATCTTTTTAGAACTGACCGTCTAAGTCATGAGTTTTGCGTCTGATAGCATTTTTATTAAACTATGCACTATTTATTTTAAGGTTCAGATAAAAAGTCGCCATGCAGCAGAAGGTTTGGGACCAATGATATCTAAGAAACAAAAAGGCATATGTATATACATACTGTTTTGAAAAAATGGCAACATACATGTACAAAAAGTTGTACAATTATTCAATAACTTTCACTGTAACTATTAACTGTCAACCTCAATGTCCTCATTGTGAAACATGAAACATGTTTTTGGTCTATATGGTTTGTTTAGCAAATGATTGGCTATCATATTGAAGGGGTCATCAGCTGCTGTTTGATTTAAGAGGATTATGGCTCTCATGATGTTCTTACCTTTCCTTCAGTTGATAAAAATGCAGGAAGACATGGCCAGGGCAAGAAAAGACATCTCATTCAAGGCAACGACATGCAGGTGTGTCTTAGTGCTGTTTTAATTAGAAAATCTTGTTCAAACAAAAAAACAGCATCAATAATAACTTGTATTTACCTTGAAGAAAAAGAAACCTGACTTATTTACCACATTTTAGGCCACACAACTTGTTTGGTCTATATATATATAAATTTAAGTATAAATAAGAAACATATTTTATGTATGCCAATTAGAATATATCTGGTGGTAACACTGTAGAAGTCCTGCTTTTTTGCGCTTTTAAACAAAATAAATCGTGTTTGTGGAAATGGACGTATACGTATAGAAAGCCTACTTGCCGTTTTAAAAGCGGTAACGTTTGAAAAATGATAAATTACTTGCTAACTAGGCTTTAGATTTAATGACAATTTTGCACACTTTCAAATTGCTTCTATATCTGTATTGATCAACATGTATTTCATTTCAAGGTCAGAGACTAAATTATTCAAAGTGTATGGCTTTCAATTTAGAATGTGTGTGTTGATCTTTATTTTTTTCTATTAAACATGGTGACAATCTATATACATGTAGACATATTGCAATTTAATTATTGAGTTCTATTGGACAAAATTTAAATGTATGTCTCTATTATCTTTACCAAATCCAAAAGTACTAAAATTATTTAAATGCAAACAACCATACTTTTCTGTATTGTTTTTTTCATAAGAAAAATACATTTTAAAAATAAATTACCGTAAAAAGGTATCCCAAAGGACACTATAAACATGCTTCAAATAAGACCTATAAGGGCACAAGTAATTGAAAGTGAACAATAATATTATTTTTTTGTTTTCGGTGTGACTGTTCAAAAGACAATCGTAGTGCTGGTGCATGATGGAAGCAAAAAGCACATTTGGTTAAAAATTTGAATGGATATGTTCAACTGTTTTGTTAATATGATTGCTTTTGTATGTGTGTTTTTTTTTTGTCTGCTTGAAGGGTTTTTAGAACTGCCTATTGATGTTTTTGAAATCGCTGTTAAGATTGTTCTTAGTAGAACACATGGGGTTGACACAACCAAGGTTCTTTTGGTGTACTAAAGATTTTATTTTTGTGTTCGACATAGTTCAAAGACATTTTTTATGGAAGTTTTTGGAAACTAATAATTATTCCCCTGATCGAAAGATCGGGGGCATATTGTTTTTTGCCTGTCTGTCTGTCTGTCTGTCTGTCTGTCTGTCTGTCTGTCTGTCTGTCTGTCTGTCTGTCTGTCTGTCTGTCTGTCTGTCTGTCTGTCTGACTGTCTGTCTGTCTGTCTGTCTGTCTGTCTGTCTGTCTGTCTGTCTGTCTGTCTGTCTGTCTGTCTGTCTGTCTGTCGTCTGTCTGTCTGTCTGTCTGTCTGTCTGTCTGTCTGTCTGTCTGTCTGTCTGTCTGTCTGTCTGTCTGTCTGTCTGTCTGTCTGTCTGTCTGTCTGTCTGTCTGTCTGTCTGTCTGTCTGCATCATATATTGTGTGTGTCTCAAACTTAAACCTTGGTTTAAGTTTTGCAATTAACTTTTGCATTATTGAAGATAGGCAAACTTTATATTTGGCATGCATGGTGACTCATGGAGCGCACATTTTGAGTGGTTGAAAGGTCAAGGTCATCCTTCAAGTCAAAGGTTCAAATTTATGGCTTCAAAGCGGCGCAATAGGGGGCATTGTGTTTCTGACAACACATCTCTGGTTCCTTACTGTACAATACATACGAACAAAACTCTTGGGTGTGTTATGATATATGGTTATAGAATATTTTACTATAGAACAAAATCACATGTGTTCTAAGCATATGTTTATATCTGATGGACTTTTTTAACAATAGCATTTTTTATGCCCCCCAGGTGAGGGTGGCATAAAACAGTTGCATTGTCTGTCCTTCTTTCCATCTGTCTCTCCGTCATACTGTTTTCAAGAGGAATTTTTTGACAACGCTTTAAGATATTAAGTTGATCCACCCAAACTTCCTTCAGATGAACTGATAAATTGTTCCAAACTGATGATTTTTAGGAAGAAACTGGCCTGTGACTTACATTAAGGGATGTAATACGCTTTAATAGGTAATAATTTTTATGTCAATGGACAGTTATTGCATTCTTTGTGTACATATTATTAATCTTTGTAATTTGTTAACGTACATATCACAGTGTAACAATATTTTGTTTTCGATTTTAGATTTGCAAGTTGTGATCGTATGTTTGTGTTTTAGTGAATTCAACATAAAATATTGTCCTAATTGGTAATGAAATGTTTTTTTATTAATCATGGTTAAATCATCATCATTAATCCTTTTCACATTGTTTGAAATACGTTATATTTAGTACAAACTTATTTGTAAGCATTATCAATTGATAATGAGTTGTTTTGTAATAATCTCATTCGTATTTATTTAAGTTCTGTTATCATATTTATTTTGTATATATTATGACTACTGTGAAGTTTATCATTTTTTAGTTCTGCAGATCAAGATAATATTTTGCTTTACAGAAATATTTGTTTTGAATCCTTGATATGAACATCCTGTGACCAAACGATATTTTTTCATGTTGATATTATTTATTTTTTTCAATTAAGATCACCAAATTTTGATTTTACTGTGTGAGTAAAATTGTAACCAACTAGTCCTTTAGATGAGAGTATGTTTATATTGTTGTTCATAAGTTATAAAATTTAATATTATTTTGAAATAACTGTTTTGTTAAAGCCACACACCTTGAAAGGAAATAAATGGCATAGTAAATTCAGATATAAGTAATTAAACATATTTTATCTATGCCAATTAGAATATATCTGGTGGTTAAAGGATAGAAATCCGTCTTTTCTCGCTTTAAAACTGAAAAATAATCGCGGTTGTCGAAACGGACGTATACGTCTAGAAATCCTACTTTCGGTTTTTTTAATGCGGAAACGTTTTGAAACATAATAAATTACTTGCTAACTAGCTATAGATTTAATTTATATGTGCCAAATAGAATATATCTGGTGGTTACAAGGTAGAAATCCGTCTCTTTTGCGCTTTCAAACTTAAAATAATCGCGTTTGTCGAAATGGACGTATATGTATAGAAATCCTACTTTCGGTTTCTAAATTAAAAATAATAATAAATTACTTGCAAATAGGCTATAGATTTAATGACAATTTTGCACAGTTTCAAATTGATCTGTATGTTGTTGATCAAAATGTATTTCATTTCAAGGTGTGTGGCTTTAACTTTAAGGGAAAAACTAGCAGTGGTTAGTGTATAAAGTTAATATTTTTACTCCCTTTTAATTTAGAATACATACTTTAACTAATGTGATTGCTGTTCTTTTTGTTCTTTGACTCATTTCTACTGTGAAGTAATATAATGCTAATAAATGTTGGAAATTTGTTATGCTGGAGTAATATTTTAATAATGGGTCTGTAAATAAGAAATGATAGGAAATGCAAGCAATTCACCTTTAAGTTATAATGCTTGAATTCTTTTACCCTGGCATAACATTTCGTGTTTGGGTCTGTTTAAACAGTACAATACGAAATGTTTGGAATGTTGTTACCCTTGCAAAACATTTTGAGTTTATGTCTTTATATAAGAACTGATTGGCATTTTTTGCAAGTGATTTACCTTTAGTTAAAATGTTTGGAATTTTGTTAAGCTGGCGTAACATTTAGGTAATGGCTGCTTTAAATAAGAAAATATAGGATATGCATTTGCAATTCACTTTCTGTTGACATTTCATCCATTTTGTTATGCTGGCTTACCATTTTAAGTTTTGGTTCATAAATAAGAAATTATTCAAAATGCAAGTGATTCACTTTGGAATTGAAGTGTTTGGAATTTTGTTATGCTGGCATAACATTTTAAGTTTGGTCTGTAAATAGGAAATCTTTCGAATTGCAAGCATTTCACTTGGAGTTTTTATGGTCGGAATTTTGTTACCCTGGCATAACATTTTAAGTTTTTGTCTGAAAAAAAAAGAAATCATTTGTTATGCAAGCAATTCACTTTGAGGTTGAAATGTTTGGAATTTTGGTATGCTGCCATAACATTTTTAGTTTTGGTTGGTAATTAACAAATGATTCCAAATGCAATTGATTCACTTGGAATTGAAGTGTTTGGAATTTTGTTATGCTGGCATAACATTTTAAATTTTTGTCTGTAAATAAGAAATCATTTTATATGCAAGCGATTCACTTTGAGTTGAAAATTTTGGAATTTTGTTACGCTGGCATAACATTTTGAGTTTTGGTTCTTTAAATAAGAAATGATTCGAAATTTTGTAATTTTGTTACGCTGGCATAACTTTTTAAGTTTTTGTCCTGTAAATAAGAAATCATTTGTTATGCAAGCAATTCACTTTGAGGTTGAAATCTTTGGAATTTTGTTATGCTGGCAATAACATTTTAAGTTTTGGTGGTAAATAAGAAATGATTCCAAATGCAATTGATTCACTTTTGGAGTCTAAGGTTTGGAATTTTGTTACGCTGGCATAACATTTAAAATTTGGTCTGTAAATAAGAAATCATTTGAAATGCAAACATTTCATTTTGGAGTTGAAATTATCGGAATTTTGTTACGCGTGGCATAACATTTTAAGTTTTTGTCTGTAAATAAGAAATCATTTTATATGCGAGCGATTCACTTTGAGTTGAACATTTTGAATTTTTTTACGCTGGCATACACATTTTGAGTTTTGGTCTTTAATAATGATTCGAAAGTTTTAATTTTGTTACGCTGGCATAACATTTTAAGTTTGGCCTGTTAATAAGAAATGATTAGAAATGCGAGCGATTCACTTTGAGTTGAAATGTTTTGGAATTTTGTTACGCTGGCATAACATTTACAGTTTTGGTCTGTAATAAGAAAATATGCGGAATGCAAGCGATTGACTTTACGTTGAAATATAATGAATTTTGTTAAGCTGGCGTAACATTTTTTCTATTTTCAAAAAATTAGCATCTCGAAATTATCACAAAAACTTGATTTTTTTTAGTAGAAAAAACCTGTAAAACACCCTTTTAAATTGGGTTTCATGGACTTCCCTTTTAAAACAGACACAGTTATTTATAAATGAATATTTATCGTTAGATAGAAGTAATTTTGCAAAATACAAAATAAAACATTGGGCATACTACATAATTATGAGTCCCGCTCTGTGAAAAGGGGGTTTAATGCATGTGCATAAAGTGTCATACCAGATTAGCATGTGCAGTCGCACAGGCTTTAACAGGGACAACTTTCTGCCTAAACTGCATTTTTACTTACTTTCTGACTTAAAACGAAACATATAAACAAGCGGGAAAGTGTCGTCCCTGATTGGCCTGTGCAGACTGCACAGGCAAATCTGGGACGACACTTTACGCACATGCATTAAACCCCATTTTCTCAGAGCGCGACTCATATATAAAGTTATTATGGTGATTTATTAAATACATGTTATTTAAAAACAAGAAACCGTCGGAGACGGGTGATGCTCCCCAAAGGTTTTTTTGTCACAATATTGCACTATATATTCAGATTAAAGGAAACGTTTTGAGGGCACAGTAATTGGGGGGGGGGGACAATAATGTTTTATAGACAATTTCAAAGGGCCATAACTTTGTGAAATATCATCTGACCAGAACCCGCTGATAATATGCACATCTCCCTCTAGGTCGTGAAGCTTCCCATTATGTTTCATTGAATTCCGGTCATTAGTTGCTGAGAAATAGCCCGGACAAGATTTGCACTATATGTACAGTTAATGGAAAATTTCAAAGGGCCATAACTCTGTAATAAATCATCCGACCAGAACCCGCTGATAATATGCACATCTCCTCTTGGTAGTGAAGCTTCCTATAAAGTTTCATTGGATTCCGGTCATTAGTTTCTGAGAAATAGCCCGGACAAAAATTGTGCACGGACGGACAGACAGACGCATGGACAGACGAAGCGGCGACTATATGCTCCCCCAGAATAAATTTTTGGGAGCATAAAAAAGGTTATCACATTTCACAATACCAATTGTAAAATCAATTAAATATTTTTTTTTTTTAGTAAATACAAAAAAGTTTATTGTTTTTTTTAACATGGACTTGTAGAAATAAATTAACGAGTATACATAAGCTAAAATAACATATTGGATTACTTATGTATTTACGAGTCATATTCATTCATATATAATCATTATAGGAAATCCGAGAAACAGGCATGTGAGGCCCAGTCATTTGAGCCGGTAAGAAAAAAAAGATGTGAGTTCCATGAAAATTAAAGATTAACTTATGAAGTGTAGATCATGAATGTGTAATAATGAAATCAAACAATCCATCTTAACATAAATGATACAATTCATTCTCAAGAATTTTTTATATGAAACTATTAGTTTCAACAGAACCTTGTCTGATGTGCAGTATACACAGTACATGCTCTTTAAAGAACAAACAGAAACCACATCTCTTATGTTTACAATGTTAACCTTTATTTCATCACTTGTCTTACAAATACAAATTTTATTAACATAAAATGTATTTCATTTCAGATAGTGTTCCACTCCATTGTTCCCTTAGCTGTAGAGTTGTTGGAGAAAACCCTATTTTTGTTATGTTAAAAAGATAATTAAATAAAGGAGTAGAATTTATTTTCAACTTTGTTATACTATAAAGGAAATATGTAATCATCGTACGCATTGCATAAATGAATATTGTAAAAAGTGTGTCATTAATGTAAAAAAAATCCAAAAAGAACGGCAGAAATTGTCAATATCCACACTTTTACAAAGATGTTGACCACACTTGACCGAAATGCAGCAGCTCATAGACAAGAAATCATTAACTTATTAAGTTATTATTTATCATTAGCAGAAACATAATGACCATCTTTCATCAACAAAGAGTCAAATATTGAATATTAACACATGTCGCCGAACATAGACTGACCACAATGACTCACCTATAGTACTTCGTGCACATGTGAGCATAAAACAGCAACTACATAAATAAGTTAATGATGTGTTGTCCATATAAGCTGCACTTTGGTCCTGTTGTGGACTGTGCACAACGTCATCCACTTCTTGTGCCTCAGTAAGTTGTTCAGGCAGTGGTTCCTGCTAATCTATGCATAAGTTGTGCAGGCGCATTTATGCAGCCACTGCTTGACAGCACTCATCGAGTCTCATGAATAAACAACCGCCAGTTTTATGTAGACACCTGTCGATAGAGAATAACAATCAATATTAACTAGTGATTAAATTACAATATCCAATTTATTATCAAAACTAATGATTATTATGCATTTTATTTATTTGATTAACATCTTCAGATATTAATTAAATTTAAGACTAAAATGGGTAAAGAAATAAATTCATAAAACAAAATTTGCAATAATCTATGGCATCCATTTTTATCAACACATGCACGTGCATATGAAAGCAACTTTAAAATCTGTATCAAATGTTTTTTAACTACATGTGTCTCCTTCACTGATGCCCCCATGTCACGTTGAGATACACAAACAAGTCCATCAGTCATTAAAAGACAAATTTCTTCAGTACAAACAACTTGTCTATATATGCTCAAAACTTGAAAACAAATAACAAAACAACTTTAATTACACATTTGTGTACAGCTACAATTCATTAACACATTAAGGTCATTCAGCAGTTGCTGTTATGCAAAATCTATCCACAGATGAACAGACAGACAGAGAGGATGAACAGGTGCAATTCTTACGGCTTTCCACGGTGTACGTTTACTAAATTGTTATGATGTAGATGTGACGATTACAATTATGCTCTAAAGATTATTAAAGGTATAAAGCATCACACTTTTTATCAAATATTTTGTGGGGATATTTATTTTGTGCTTATTAAATGGTGTCTTATGTTGATTAACTGTATGTGTTTAACTGTTTTGAACTAAATAAACATACATGTAGTAAGTTTACATACCTAAATCTACTCTTTGGCAGTCCACAAGCCCTATCAACCACAGTACACTTGACTGGGCATTGTTGTACCTATTGTTGATAGCCGGAGTCCCCCAGTAGGTGTCTCTTGTGGTTTTCTTCCAGAAAAGTCTAATAACAAATTTATAATAAGCTAAGTTTAAGTTGGAACAATCATTGGTTAAACGGTTTATGAAGGTAGCTATAGGATGTTCGCAAGCTTAACGCAATCTTAAATTCATTTAAATTATAAATTTAACATTGATATGCATATTTTATGTGTTGATACAGTGTGTACACACATACAGAAATATAATTGAATCTTTTATGTTGTTGAAAGAAATTAAAAGTAAAATTATGTATGCACATTAAACACATTATATTTTAGTAATGTGCAATGCATTGATGTAAAAAAATAAATATTTGCCTCATCATAACAGTAGTATTCCACTTTTTCCTAGCCAATATTAGCCATATTCCCTCTAATGGTATATCCATAAAAGCACATTATTTATTGTCATACTTTCAAACCACGGACAAAAACAGAGGCGTCGTGTGCGTTGACCCAAGCCATTTTGACACAATCTCAATGAACCTGCAAATAAACTATACTTTAATATGTGAAATTGTTCATCATATATCTAAATTATTGTATTTTTGTAAATAAATGCAAGTGAACGAAATCGTATTATTGCAACACAATAATTTAACTTACAACAATAATTCTAATCATTTGCACCCATCGATGTAATTACATCCATGCTCTAACTGTTCATCGCGCATGTTTGGTCTTGTTCGTAATCTTTTCCACTTATGCATAGTGCAAATGTAAGTTAAATAAAATTTCAGAGGACAGAAAAACAAATTATCGTATTTTTCGGGGGTAAAGACGCGACTTTTTCCGAAGCGCTTATTAATGGACGAAAATTAAAAACATAATATCCTAATTTTTGCGAAAAATGCGCGCGTGATAATCATTAGCGGTAATTTGATTGCCTCTGAATAACCCCCATGTCACTATCAATCGATAATTTAATTGGTTTATTGCAGTGTTATGGCTTGTTATACCTACCACACTTATCCTTACGTGTACTCCTCTACGATAAAATCGTAGTCAGTTAGATCTACTGATGATAGCAACCGGGTGTAATCCTCCTGGAAATCGTGCTTTTCACGCATTATATTATCAAAATAGTTTTTCGACACGAAAAGCTTTTTTAACAAATTTATATTTAATTCATTACAAATATATTACAAATATAAATGTTTTGTTGAATTCCCCAATAAGAATACATATTTGTAATCCGAAACACACTTCTGATTGTCTTCTGTTAGCGCGCCGTTTACAAATTCAAGCGTCAAATAAACATTCGGGATTGTTAGCAGATATAAACAGAATATGTCTTATGTTCCAAATTTCAATTGTGTTAGCCTTTTAGTCGCAGATGCTAAAAGGAAACCGTGCTCGCATCTAGCTGTCCCGCACCTGGATTAGTGATAATTTCGTGTTGTTTATTCTTTTTCGCATTTTTACACAGAGTGTCTATTCTCATCTAGAGTCCGGGGTTTGTAGCCACGACGAACTCATAATTGATTTTTAGTAATTTCACCATATATATCTACATGTCGAATTTATATTAGGCTGCGACCATTTTGATTTGTCGGCATTCTGTTTCATTTCAGACTCCATGCAATTCTCAGATCATAATCTCTGTGATTTATTACTCTAACTTGTTAGTTTCTGACCACGCGTGCTACTGAAATAGCCAGCGGGATTGTGTTTTATGGCACCAAAGAAGCACACAATGGCTTCGACCCTGTTTTTGATCCCAGTAAGATAAGCACGTGCACAATCAATATTATGTTGGTCAGTACAAACGTTCTACCGGAAACCTCAGACCGCGTTTTTGTTTTATTGCTAAATCAAGCCCTGAA
>NC_068357.1:27787940-27867940 GCF_020536995.1 Dreissena polymorpha
ATCGCAAGCGTAAAGTACAATGTAAGGGGCCCACCAAAAATAAAATAATGATACATGAAAATGAACCACATTTTATTGCTATTTTATAAGAAACTGAAATGGCCGCTTATGTAATTTGTGCAATTGATTTTCAAGTACTTTCTTCCCTATAGATAGTACATGTACATGATATGAGAATATGACATTTCTTTTTGTAATAAGATATTATTATTATTAACTTGCTGTCATTGTCTGAGTGTTGGTCATTAGGATAAAATAATGACCTACTAATGAATGCTTCATCATTGAAACGGTGTCAATGCTGATCTCAATGTGATCCCAGTCAGATATTTGATGGTCTGGCTTTTGGTTGTTGCAAATGAAGAAATTGGGGAGAAAGTCAGTAGACAATTTGCTATTGATTTGTCCAGTAGTTTAGGGGAAACGAACCATAAATGTAATCAATGGTCCCTGGAGTAAGATAGGATGTCATAATGTACAACAGTTATCTGTGTAAATAGTTATCTTTTTCAGGAAAAGTGTACATGTAAATATATGTATTGATTGAGCCAGTTACATGTACTTTGTGTGCATTATAATTAAATAAGTCATGTTAAAAATGATGAGAGGGTGTTGTTGTTTTCCTGACATAAAACTGAGCCCCCCTGTGAAATAATGGGCTTCATGCATGAGCGAAAAGTTCAAGATTACTGATTAGCCTTTGCAGGCTTCACAGTAAAAGCAGAGAGTGTTGTTTCCAATTTGCCTGTGCTAACTGCACGGGCTTACAATGTATCTGGGACAATACTTTTTGCATGTGTGTTAAGCACCATTTTCCCAGAGCAAAGTACAATTGAATGCTATTTTGTCTCATCATCTGCATTCCTCAGTTTATTGCATCTTGCTGAACTGTAAACCCCCATATGGTCGGGTTAATGTATTTTCATATCATGTTGTATGAGATTTTTATCTTCATATTCCCAATATTTGTCAACTATTCATCACATATCAGAAAAAAGCCAGACTTGCGTCTCTCTATCATGTACCAAATATACTTTACGTTCAGAAGCTGCTATGATATGATTATTTTACTGTATGAATCATACATGTCTACGTTAAACACTTGGCTCCCGGAACATTGTGAGTAATTCTTGGCAGGAAAGTCCTACTTAAAACTGATTGTTATCTCAAAGTTTTATCAAGCATTTATTAAGCTTCTGGTATGTGAGAAAGTAATCCAACATAAGCTACTGTTTTATACAGCAGAACACATTCAGCAATTTGAATTTCATGCTCAGTTGGCATTATCAGTGGTGGTAATCTTGCAATCTTACCTTATATTAAAACATGTACATCTTAGGAAGCCAAATTACTTTTTCACATACAGATTCTCTTATAACACTTTATGAGAAAGCCTATATTTATATAGAATAGAATTAGCTTAAATGACTGTGCGAAATATTTGAGAATGATTTATTAGACATGGATCATTGTTGCATAATGTTTTTTGCAAAAGTAGAATTTTAAGAACGTTCTTGAAATTTAATGAACACCTTAAAACACTAAATGTGAATTTTAAGAATGCTGGAATGTATTATGGTAACACTTTAAACAGCCCTTTGTTCCTTACTCTGTAAATTATGCCCAACATCTGCATATTATGTCCCACAATGTGTGACTACCTGACAGGTTTCATATCTCCTGGCCTGATGTTGTGTGTTCCTGTATTGTGATGATATCCATCATTCCCTAAGTGGCCAGGTGCTGCTCTGAAGGATTGATGAGAGAATCACTGGAAATAATGTAGAACTATATCTGAAACATTCTCACTTATCTCTCTTCCCACTTATCTCCCTTCCATTGATTGACATAAACAAACAAGTTTGTGCTTATTATAGACAGGCAAAGCAGCATTTCAATTCCCATCCAGACATTATGATAAAAGAGTAAATTTGAGTAAATACATACAACATAGAAGATAGTTTGACCATTTAAGGGTTATTTGCAGCTCACATTCACTATTTTTATGGACAACACTTTTATCTAAGTTGATTGCTGATGAGAAATTTTTAAGAGCAAAAGGTACATGTATATATTTTTATGGACAACACTTTTATCTAAAATGATTGCCGATTTTTAGCTCACCTGAGCGATAGCTCGGGATAAGCTATTGTGATCACTCAGCATCCGGCGTCCGTCCGTCCGTCTGTCTGTCTGTCTGTCTGTAAACAATTTGTAAACATCTTCTTCTACTAAACCATTGAGCCAATTTCAACTAAATTTCATGTGGAGCATCCCTAGGTCATGGGACAAAAGAATTGTTAAAAAAAATTTGATCACATAACCAAGATGGCCGCCATGACCATATATGGTAAAACCTTAAAAAATCTTCTTGTCAGAAACCGCTCATCAGATTTCAAAAAATTTCACAGGGATGACCTTTGAAGGCTCCCCTGAAAAAGTTGTTCAAAGAAATTTGATTCGTCAAAAAACATGGCCGTAGAGCTCGTTAACTTTGCATGTTTATTCGTTTTTGCCTATTTTGTGAAAACTTTAAAAAATCTTCCACATTTTTTGTCCGATCCTTTCCAAATTTGCACAGTGTCTTTATATCAATGAGGACACGAACCCTACAAAAAATGAGCATTATTGGTCCATGAAGTACAGAATTACCTCCCCTTGAATTGAGAAAATGGTGTTTATGCAATAAAGTCCAAATTTTTCATCCAATTCTTTCCAAACTTGTAAGGATTTAGCATGGTTCAAACAAGGGAAACAACTACGGTTTATGCATGTTCTTTTTATTACAGATTTGCCTCCCTTTAATTCATTCAAAATCTCATTTTACAGCAGAGATTCCAAATCTGACCATGTAAATGAGCCCCCATATTTACTGCCAGTGCTAGGTTACCTTTTCCCATTTGATCATTCTTAAGTATTGGTCTTGTATGCTGCTACTGCTTCTGTTACTGCTACTGCTACTGCTACTACTACTAATACTACTACTACTACTACTACTACTAACTACTACTACTACGACCTACGTACGTACAGCGACTACTACTACTACTACTACTTCTACTACTACGACCACGACGACTACTACTACTACTACTACTACTACTACTACTACTACTACTACTACTACTAACTACTACTACTACTACTTCTACTACTACTACTAGTACTACTACTACTAGTACTACTACTACTAGCACTACTACTACTACCACCACACCACCACCACCACCACCACCACCACCACCACCACCACTACTACTACTTCTACTACTACTGCCACTTACCAGAGTTCTTCCCACGGCCATTTAAGCGCCCCTTGCCGGGGCGCTTGAATTCGAAATAGAGTCCCCGGGGCGCTTGAAAATTTTCCGATCAGTGTATTTTTCAGTAAAAGAAAGTGGAGATTGTCCAAAAAATCAAGGTTTCCCTATCAGTGTATCAATATTCCCTGTTTTAAAAGAGCACTCGGTACCTACTTTCACAAGTAATCGCCATAAACACCACATGGGGTAATGGATAATCCACTGATAAGAGAATAGCATGACGCGCGTATCGTTTATTCTCGCAATACACGGTCATTTAAATGCTGACAAGGATGTATCTGGTAACTTTCCAGTCGTCAAACTGTGAAGTTCATCGTCCAATCGGTTACGCGAATGCTTATGAGGGCGGGGGTTAACTATCGACCATTATTTTTGATTGACGTCGGGCATGAAGTAAGAGTTTATCGCAGCTTTATTAGCAAGTAGTTGTACCATTTGAGTAATATAAAACCGGTCATTAGTACAGTACAGAACATTAAAGACGGTTTCGGGCATCATCATCACACCTTTTTACTGTAAACAAGTGTACCTATGACTCATAATTAATACGAGGAATTAATTGCAAGTGGTAAACAATTAATTCTTATAGCGGTTACAATTATGTGATAACAATTTATTTAATTCCAGTACATGTATATTTCAACATGTCCATTTATAAAACTGATTCACCTCGTTTTTCTGACATTTATTCGACACGTAATGCGCTTTAACAAATTTTCGTTGAATTAATTACGCACACTTGTAAATGTTTCGTCCGATAATCGATAGTTAGAAGACTGATGATGGCAACCGGCCGTGATCCTCGTGGACAACGTGAATTTCATGCATAATTCAGTCAAAACATTTATTCGACTCATAAAGTGTGTAAACAAATTATCGATGAATTAATAACGAAACGGTTAATATTTGTTGAAATCTCAAATGGGAATAATTAAATTTGTAATCCGAAACCCATTACCGTAATTCTATGTTAACGCGTTTTTAATCTGAAACACACTTCCGAATGTAAATGTTACCGCAACGTTAAATATTTTTGCTTCAAATTAGCAGTGCAAATTTATTTTGTGTCGAATCTTTTTCTCAATTAAAAAAGCGCGAAAATTATGCAGCATGTATGTACAACGTCGCGTTTATTGCATACAAATGGCGTGTATTGAGCGTTTTAACAAGCACACAACAGGTCAGGGGATTGACGCATATTCAGAGGCAATATTCATCAAATCTATAAATAATAGTCACTTAAAAAATGGCAAGGTTTGTGTTAAAGAAATAACTGAAAGCTTTTATCGTAAATATTTACCAGAAAGAGATTGATAAAAACGGAATAAACGGATTATCGGGTAATAAATAGAAACTTGAAAAATAGTAAGTATACAGTAATAAGAGTCGGGTGAAACGGATGTATTGGGGAATCGTTCGAGTCGGGATTTTACTATCTGTGCGGAAAAGTTTTAAAACAATTAAACAATATAAAAAAATATATTTTTAAATGACTGGGGGATTTTTTTTGAAGAGTCATAGCGCACCAAATGACATCTTTTGACGCTGTTTTTCCTTGAGTTATAACGCACCACAGAACGTGAATTGACACGTTAAATTTAAAAAAAAATCAACGTCGGGAGGGGACACCCCTCCCGAACCAACCCCGGGGCGCCTGAACAAATTCCTGGGGAAGGCACTGCACTACTACTACTACTTTTACCACTACTACTAACTACTACTACTACTACTACTACCACTACTACTACTACTACTACTACTACTACTACTTCTACTACTACTACTACTACTACTACTACTTCTACTACTACTACTACTTCTACTACTACTACTACTACTACTACTGCTACTATTACTACTACTACTACTACTACTACTACTACTACTACTACTACTACTACTACTACTACTACTACTACTACACCACCACCACCACCACCACCACCACCACCATTCACAGTGACAAAAAACGTATTCACACAATGGCTGCTACTACAACTTATAGCCCATATAAGGGGGCATGCATGTTTTACAAACAGCCCTTGTTTCTATGGGATTTTAACCACAACTGTTCATGTTTATCTCCGACACATATTTTTAGGTCACCTGTCATGAAGTGACACGGTGAGCTTATGTGATCGTGTGATGTCCGGCGTCCGTTGTGCCTGCCTGCGTGTGTCCGTGCGTCCATCCGTCAACAATTTGTTTGTGTAGACAGTAGAGGTCACAGTTTGCATCCAATCTTGATGAAATTTGGTCAAAATGTTTATCTTGATGAAATCCGGTTTGGGATTGTATTTGGGTCATCTGGGGTCAAAAGCAAGGTCACTAGGTCAAATAATAGAACAACCTTCTGTAGGCAATAGAGGTCACAGTTTTCATCCAATCTTTATGAAATTAGGTCAGAATGTTTATCTTGAGGAAATCTGGGTTTGGATTTTAGTTGGGTCATCTGGGGTCAAAAACTAGGTCACTAGGTCAAATAATAGAAAAACCTTGTGTAGACATTAGAGATCACAGTTTTCATCCAACCTTTATGAAATTTGGTCAGAATTCTTGATGAAATCTGGGTGGGATTGTATTTGGGTCATCTGGGGTAAAAATCTAGGTCAAATAAATAGAAAAACCTTGTGTTGACAATAGAGGTCACAGTTTTCATCCAATATTTATGAACTGTGGTCAGAATGTTTATCTTGATGAAATCTGGATTGGGATTGTATTTGGGTCATCTAGAGTCAGGAACTAGGTCACTAGGTCAAATCATAGAAAAACATTGTGTAGACAATAGAGGTTATAGTTTTCATCTGATCTTAATGAGTCAGGTGAGCGATTCAGGGCCATCATGGCCCTCTTGTTTCTTTTAATTTTTAAGAGCAAAATGTATATGTAGTTGTAGATTACAGCCAATTATGTTGCACTGTTAACTTAGGTAATGTTTTAAAGATCATGCAGCTATTGAATACTATGAAATGAGTGCAAAATTAAGAGTATAGCCTCAATAAGGTATTAAAGAAAGTTGTAGTTTTGTCCATTCTTGCTGATGACATCCTGGATTGCAATTCTTTTAATATACTTACTGAAATAGCCCACTGGGCTTCACATTCAAACTTACGAGGGAATCACTACAGGAGCAACAGTGTTGCAAATATTTTTGCGCTATAGTTTTGCCTCGTTTTTGGATATGAAGATTTTGAAAACGGCAATTATTTCAACTGAAGATATTTTTTATTTTTAGGCCCCCATGGAGGGCATATAATAATAGCACTGTCTGTCTGTCTGTCCGTCACACTTTGCGTTTAGGTTTCGAAAAATGCTCATAACTTCTATGTAGCTTCAGATGTAAATTCATATTTGGTATGCATATGTTTATGGACAAGACCTTGACCTTGAACTTAGGGTCGGCATTTAGGTTTCGAAAAATGCTTTAGGTTTCGAAAAATGCTCATAACTTCTATCAAAGCGTTTATGGGGGGGCATATGTCATCCTATGGAGACAGCTCTTGTTTTGTTATTTAAACTGTCAACATGACACACATGTATCAGCAAACTAGAAGCGCCAATACAAAAAAATTGCACCTGCTTGTATGGAAACATGAATGATAAATATTTTTCTTATGACCATTATTGGTTGACCATGTTGGTGTCTCAAATTTGTTGAGTTGGTCAGTAACTCAGTTTGAAGGTTTCAAAACAAAAATGAAGGTATTACATGTTGTCCTTTCATGTTGCTGCTTTCTTAGCATAAATTCATAACACGGCAAAATCAAACCTCGTAGCTACAAAATGCCAACTTTTCAGGAGAGAGAAAAAACCTTCTCATTTTTTTATAACGATGTTTTAGAAATTGAAATTCTGTAAAAATACCAAACAAATGAAGCTGCAAAATACGTAGACGCGTAAGTCATACTGATAAGTCATACTGACAGTCAGACATGGTAGCTACGATATTTTGTCACCACAGTTTTGTCATTTTTATGAGGTACGACAATTCGTCCTGATAGGAAACCTCGTAGTTGCAAATAAATTGTTTATAAAAATGTTTTTGTAAATTTGTCCAAACGAAACGACGTACCGATATGTGAAATGGCGTCGCTACGACTTTTCGCCGGGAAAAAAGCCAACAATCATTCTACAACATTTTGTCACGTGGCTTTTTCAAGGGCTCTGATTGGCGTAGAGCTACGAGATATAGCACAAAACACGCGCCAGACTTTATATATTCGGAAAAAAATGAAAAAAATATTTTGAAAATTTTGGAGCTACGAGGTTTGAGAACGACAGCGACGTTATATTGGTGTTGTTGTATGTGTTTCTTTAACAAGAATGTTTTCAAACACTTTTACCCAGAGAAACTCGCAGTCTGTTCAGGTTTTATGCTGTTTGCTGCTCAACAGTATCTAATGTTTGGAAATGAAGCCTTGAAAAATTAAATAAGTATGAACGGTCAAATTATATTTGATATTCTAAATGACTACAAACTGATCAAAATGCGTATCGAAGAGAGTTAAAGGGTTAAAGCTAAAATTCTCTCCTTCTGTTTCAGTGAAGTCCCAATATGCAGCTCCCGGGCAAATGTGATGACGTACGATGATGGCTCCAAGAAGTGGATCCCGTGCGGTAACGCACCTGGCCTGTCCAAGGTGCAGATCTACCAGCACACCGTCAACAACACCTTTAGAGTTGTGGGCAGGAAACTAGCAGACCATGAGGTAACTAAAAGTAAATGGGGAGGTAACTTACGTCAGCAGGGTAGGTATCTTACTTCAGCAGGGGAGTAACTTCTGCGGGGTGTTAACTGACTTTAGGAAGGGACATAACTTACTTCAGAAAAGGAGGTAACTTATTACAGCAGGGAAGGTAATTTACCTCAGCAGGGGAGATAACTTCTGCAGGGTTAGTAACCTACTTTAGCAGGTGTGGTAACTTATTTAGCAGGGGAGGTAACTTTCTTCAGCAGGAGAGGTATATTACTTCAGCAAGCGATATATCTTACTTCAGCAGGGGAGGTAAATTACTTCAAATAGGGAGATTACTTACTTCAGGAGGGGAAGTAACTTACTTCAGCAGGGGATATTATTTACTTCAGCATGGGAGGTAACTTTCTTCAGCAGAGAAGGTAACTTTCTTAAGCTGAGGAGATAACTTACTTCAGCAGGGGAGGTAACTTACTTCTTTAGGAGTGATAACTTTCTTCAGCAGAGGAGGTAACTTTCTTAAGATGAAGAGGTAAATTTCTTCAGCAGGGGAAGTAGCATACTTCATCAGAAAACGTATCTTACCTCCGTAGGGGAGGTAACTTTTTTCAGCAGGGGGGGGTAAATTACTTAAGAAGTAGAGGTAACTTACTTCAGCAGGGGTGCAATATCATTCTGCTCCTTTCAGCGGATATCATAGGTTTAAATGCCCAAAATTGCTAAACAAATAGTCCAGGACTGAAATTGATCTGATAAATAATGAAGGCTTTTGATGAAATCAGGAAGTGAAAATTTTTGTGTGCCTGTCAAAGATGTTTGAATTTGTTTAGGTTTATAATTGGTTACAGAGACTGATGTGCAGTACACTTTGTATATTCTGTTCCTTGTTAGAAACATTATTTCACAACTGGTTGAGGAAGCATTTGCACCATTAAACAAGTATATTATCTTGGTTTATTGTATACATAAAGGAAGTATATATTGTTATCAAACCTGCATGTTGTCACTGGATGTTACAAAACTTATTGAATGATTAGTCATTATCAAATAATTGACATGATTTGTTCTTCTTGCCATTGATAAAATATGCAATTTTTAAGACTATTGTAAGTTTGATATCTCTTTTGTCTGTATCTTTGTTAGTGCTCAATTGTTTGCTTGGAAAATGTAAAACAAAAAGTACATTTAGCAAAATGAAACTAAGGGGTTAAATGTGAAAATGGAGCTTGTTTGTCTAATTGGGGAAATACTGTTAAATTTGTATGAACTTTGAAATTCCTTTTAGTAATTTTGCACCTGCATTTATAACCTGGAATGGGCATTAAACTGCTTTTTCCAATTCTTATACCAGACGCACTCTCATTGAGCATCGATCAGTTTATTAAAAAAAACACAAGGATTCAGGCTCATAAAAGGACATAAGGATTCAGGCTCATAAAAGGGAGTAATGACAGCAAATATGATAACATTGTCTAATATTTTTCTGTTAAATTTAATTAATGACAATTATGACATGTACTTGGTTATAGCATACTTTTTGGCCAGGCTACCAAAGTACAGTGTACTAGAGATAGTTGCATGTCTGGGTAACATACTGTAAAAAGTTATGTTCCTTATTAAATGCATGGTCAAATCAATATAATGTCTCGTAGAATGACTTGCATCATCTCATGCAGTCTGTTGAATCATTTATTGATGCTGAGTGTTCATCTCCTCACCTTGGACAGAATCATGAGTCATTTAAAAGTGATGTCACTCGAGGAGACACTGGCTATGGGAAAGTTTTCATGGTTGTGATCGGAATCGTTAGTTTCGTTAAAAACAGCTTCAAATTTATTTGTACATGTATTCACAGGAAATGAAGACTGTTGCATAGTAAGTTTAAGTAATTTTACAGTAATTTAAGTTTGCAGCTTGTAGGCTTTCAATAAAGTTGAACTTTTACACTTATAATTTTTACTATTTTTATTAAAACATTATTTTAAAAGACATAAAAAAGTAAGGGTCACCACATTAAACTTTTGGAACGTATGACAATGAGTTATGTATTTGGCTTAGTCTACTGTCTGTTAATATAATGCTATGTTTTGATGTAAAAAATATAATAAATAATGATTGACATAATTGCAAAATTCAGGTCTCTTTATGAAACTTAAGCAAAGTTACTGGATTCTAAAGAAGTGATTTTTAGCTCGGCTGTTTTCAGAGAAAACCTGAGGTATTGTCATAGCCAGCTCGTTGTGTCCGTTGTCGTGTCGTCCGCGTCGTGCAAAAACCTTGACATTTTGTCAAGGTTTTGAACATTGGCTCTAAGATCAAAGTGCTTCAACCTTCAAATTTGAAACTTCATATGTTGCTGCATCTTGATAAGTTCTACACGCCACGCCCATTTTTGGGTCACTAGGTCAAAGGTCAAGGTCACTGTGACCTTTAAAAATAAAATAAAATTCTGACAAGCTTTCATTGATTCAAAACTGCACCCGTAGCCGAGCGTGGCACCCGTTATGAGGTGCTCTTGTTAAATTTCAATTTCAATCTGAGAAGAAGAATATTATTCAATATACATTTGTGTATTATGGTTGTAATGACATTGGTATGAAATGAAATAACCTCCATATCATTCAGTAGTTAAATGCATGCAATTCAAAATATATGCACTAATCAAACTAAATATAGATTGCTCTTATGTTAAAAAATGAAAAATTATGCATTCTTAAATTATGGCATTTATATATGCGTAATTATGTGTGTTTCAGGTGGTAATAAATTGCGCAATACTGAAGAACTTGAAGTACAACCAGGCTACGCCCACATTTCACCAGTGGAGGGACAGCAGGAGCGTCTACGGTCTCAACTTTGCCAACAAAGAGGATTCAGACACCTTCTCCAACGCAATGATGACAGCTCTGGACATTCTCAACAGTAAGGACTTTGGGGTGCATCATGGGCCTACATTTTCTTATAGAATAGAACTGATCCTCGCTCTGGGAAAACAGGGCTTAATGCATGTGTGTTACGTGTCATCCCAGATTAGATGGTGCAGTCTGCACAAGCTAATCAGAGACAACAATTTCTGCCTTAACTGGATATTAGCTTAGTAGAGACTTCCTTTAAAAAAAAGATACCTTAAAAGTGGGAAGTGTCGTCCCAAATAAGCCTGTGCAGACTTCACAGGCTTATATTGGATGACAGTTTAAGGACAGTTTTTTCCCAGAGGAGGATCAACCTGTAGCTTTATTTTGTTTATATGTTACTGCGAATTTGTCTATAACATGGGTTTGCATAAACAGTTCTTTTTTCAGTCAGCGTAACAAATACTGACAGAGAACCATTGGTCATTGGGTTTGATAACCGGCCAGGCCACAACTTGGGTGATGATTGTGTCATCAAACAATTTATATGGCCATTCATACCCTTTGTTAAATTCAATCATGACAGCTTTCCCTTACTTTCATGAGTATATGCGCTATATGAGTACTATTTAACCAGCTTTCACTGGAAAAGTACAAGTAGGTCAATTGACCGCTGTGATATGACTGAAATACTGTTGAAAAAGGCAAAAAGGGTAACCAAGGGTAACCAAGCAGTAAAAGAAAACCTTGAAATAGTGAAATACTATGAAAACTTGAACCCTTTCAACTCAAAGACAAAGTTAAAATGGCTATGTGCAACCAGCATAAAACAATTACATCATGTGAGTGAGTGAGTCACATTCTGTTAAGGTATTATGCTGTTTGCTGCTCATCAGTATCAGGGTTGGAAAGGACAGCTTTAAAACTTGACTTCAGTAGTAATGGTCTAAAATTTAATTTTATTCTCTAAGAGCCTAAACGCATGTAAAAGTGTGTACAGTAGAATTGCAATAACTCAAGCTGGCGATTTCTCGAAAACTGGCGATTACTCGAGCATTAAAGAAAGTCCTTAGCATTTTCCTTTAATGTCTATATAAAAATACCCGCGATAACTCAAACATGCGATTTTCGATAGCTCGAGGTCGTGTGCCGGTCCCTGAAAGGCATTTCACACCTAATTAACTGGCAATTATTCGAGGACGCTTTCTCGTCTGGTCGGTGCTAAAAATATTCGAGTTGTGAAAACAGCTCAATCAAGCAGACAAAAGACGCTCGATTAGGTGTGAAGGTAGTTGCAGTTTGAGAAACACTGCAAATTGTCATCCTTTGAGAAGCAGATCAAAGCTACACAGTTTTAATGGTAATTAAATAATTACGAGCAATAGATAATTATCGCGAAACGTCTTCCGCCATCAGTTCCGGGAAGCTAATCGGTTGCGACAATCTTCAATCCTTGACTTTGCGCAACACAAGTCTGACTAATGTACATAAAATGCAAAGTGTGTAGTGATTATGTTGTTTTTAGTGTGTGTTTTTTTCATGCGCATGTACGTACCTTATGTGCTTTTTTTAAATAGTTATGATACATGTACAGTGAATATTAATGAGATATTTTTGATTATATATATGTTTTGTGTGTATGTTGAAATAATTAAATGAATTTACGATCATCTTAATTGTTTTATTTATTATACTGTAACCTTAAGCGATTTTTACAAAGCCTTTTCTTTCTCTAGCACCGTCTTAAATGTAAATAAAGCGTTTGCGGTCAGAATTTAGCATTATCAACCGAGACAGTGAAAACAAATAATACCATGGATTACTCGAAACCTGCGATTACTCGAGCATCGATGTCGGTCCCGTGCGTCCTCGAGTTATCGCAGTTTAACTGTATTTGAGTGGTGAAAGGTTATGGGCTCTTTCTTGTGGCAGATCAAAGCAGACCGACGTCTGGCCCTCCCCAACCACCAATGAATGCGCCACCACCTAGCTACCAACAGATGAGTTACACACAACAGACAAATGGACCGCCAGCATTCAATGATCAAGTTGAAATAAGGTTTGCCTAGAAATACTTGTATAAATATAACAATGCAATTGAAATTAAGTATAACTCAACAATATATAGTAAGTTCCCTTAAAAAATATTTAATTGAAGGTGTACTTAAGGAGATTGATATACCGTGGTCTTTATAGATACACAGGGTTCGACACTAAGGCACGTCTGACAGACATTGTCTAGTAAGATCGGTGGTCAGGCTAGTAAAACTGCGGGCTAGCTTGTCCGACTGGTCGTACTTAAAAAAATCTATACTGATTCATAGAACTAGAACTAACTGCTGTAAAAACCTTTTTTCTTAATGTGTAAAATTACTCTCGTATCTGTTATTCACATCAGAACAAAACTAGTGTATATAAATAAACGCAGAGCATTCACATGATTCATCGCTATTTTTAGACGCGAAGGAGGGCTTCCCGCAGAAATTGCTTTTTTCCATCGGTCAAGTTGTCATAAATATTAATGATTTTCTGCAGTGTCATAAAACTTTACAGCATGTTTTTACCACTTCTATCGAAAATCGGTATCATCAATGTAAACATTTTGGTGTAGCAGACGAGAGAATGTAATTTAAAGAATGGCTTTGTTCAAGTTCGGATTTTCGTGCGACAAATCAGTTAATAAAGAAGAATCCGACGGTAAAACTGACAGGAAACGTAAATATTAAGAAAAACGAAAACGTCAATTTTATCCTAAATGGAAAATAAATTTCCCATGGCTATAACTTGACGAAGAAAAGCAAAAACTGTTTACTCTATGCATCAAAATACTTTTCTGGTGTTCCCTGATTATTTACTGATAAATCCCGATTAAACAGTTACATGACACAATTGTGTTTATTTGCTATGTCATTTATGGTCTAGTAGACATCAGATTCGGGCTAGTACATTTTAAGAGAAGCTGGTCCGATGGTCTTGCTGTAAAAAAAGTTAAAGTTGGACCCTGATACAGAAAGTATAGTATTGCTACTTAGTCAACAACTGAGGGCTTGCTGTGGGAAAATGGGGCTTAATTCATGTGCATGTACATAAAAGTGTCATCTTAGATGAACCTGTGCATTTCTCAATAAGAAGAGACTTCCTTTGGATTTTTTATAAGAACAGGCTTCATTTAAACGAAAAATATCACAAAAGTGGAAACTAAAGTTCTTGATAAGTCTTCACTGCTGTACACACACGCATTAAAACTGCTAACAGTGTTTATTTTCCTTCTTTGGACGGGTCCGGTAAACGGACCCGTTCCCAACCTGCGGACCTGTTCCCAAAATGAACTGGACCCGTCCCAATTTCCAGGATTTTTTTTTTTAATCCTCAATTGGGAATTTTTGAGTCTCATTTGGGGAAAAATATAGCCTTTTTTTTCATTGGGAATGGGGCTGGATACGAGCACCGATTTTTAACGAAAAAAACTCTTAAGAACTTTCATGTACAGTTGAATGCGGTAAGAGGGTTTATTGTGTTGTTTTCTTTATGCTTGATTGTTGATTTAATTTACAATAAAGAGAATTGAATCAGCAGGATTCATAATGCACATCTTGTATTCAGCAATTTAAAAGGGTAAAATTATGCAACTAATTTATAACACCATCTGTGTTCCGATAGCATGATATAGTTTGTGCAAGACTGGACTGTAAATAAAAGTTTATGTTGCTTTCCTGTGTCATTTAAAGGTGACAAAAGTCAAACAAAGTCATTAAAATACCATTCTTCAATTGAAACAATTCACAACTTGATTTTTCCAAATTGAAAGATTTCGCGACTCGTTTTTTTCCCAATTTGGTGATTTCACGACGCAAAAAATTCCCAATGGCATGGGTACCAGACCTGTTCCCAATTGGGTGAAAAAAATCACTGGCTAAAAAAAAAATTCCGCAGCAATTGTTATTTAAGATTCAAGGGAAGCTACTCTGGTATGAGCTATGGTTTGCTAGGCGCTTGCGGTTAATAAGCATCTCGGTGATCGCGACTTTCTTAAAATCTTTCCGTCTGCACGACCAAAAGTGTTCATCAATCATAGACAAATTTCTGAAGAGGACAAAAGTGCACTGCCAACTGGGCCAAGGAATTAAAAGATAAAATGAAAAAAAAAAATGAAGAATTGAGAATGAGATTACATGACGGAAAATTTTAAAAGGTTGCATTTAGCCTTGTAAATGGCAACTGAAATTCAAGCTTGTTTTTAACAATTTTGAGTTTCAAGTCAAATTGCTGAATATTGAATGCGTGTTCATGCCTATAATTATTGAGATAACTGTTTTGTTCCAAAGATTATGCTTTTTTAAGTAGCCAACATATAATGCACACTTTTAAGCACTATGGAACAAGAAATGTATTGTTTTAAATAAAATTATAAAAAATCCCAAATTGCGAGTAAGTTTTCATTTTGCAAGTGAAAAAAAAATCAACTTGCAAAAAATGCAAGTGCCTTTATAGGTTCAATTCGGTCCCTGTGTAATGAAATGAATTCTGTCATTTATTGTAAGGGATCATTCTAAATAAAAGCTTGTGTGTTTCAGACCACCAAGACAGCCATCTGGAGGAGGTATGTAAAGAATGAATGAAATTATCTGCACGTAAATTAACTCTATATTTGTATGCTCTGCATTGAGTGTTCAAAGGTGGTGATCCCAGTTTTGATCATTGTATGTTTACTTTACTGAAAACGATTTTGTATCAAATACCATATATGACTTTAATGTTCGAGAGTGCTTTGTGTTAAAAGGAATACATAATTTTGTTTTATTAACGGTATGCTGAGACCAACCTGGTATAGTTACACGTGATATATGCAAGAGGGATCCCCATTTAGTGTACTTTTATCCATTTATTACAAGCACTTTAATACCCCCTTATTGCAATTTAAAAAGTTGGTGCTGGTCAAACATGGTCTACTTCAAGAATTACTCCCATTGTTTGCTTTATTATGGTAACATAACATTGCCATTTAAAACAAATTTAAGATTTATGGAAATTACTTATGCTACAAAATTAGCTAAGAACACAGTGTAATGAACCTCCATTGGTGTAGTATCGGAAATGAATCTGGATTGAGAAATACTGATGTTAGGTTTAATGTCTTTTTTGCCTATTGTACTTAAGTCTCAAACTATTAAAGCACTTGGAATAATTTTTGTCAAGATCTTTAGTTCATGAATCTGTTTACCCATGAAATCAACAAAAATAAATGTCCAAGGAATGCTTATGATTTTACAATAATATATGTTCTTTTATTATAAACTGCATGTGATTTCAGCTCCAGCAATTTACCAGACATATCAGGAGCCACCAGCGCCAGTATCAGCCCCCGTGGCACCTCCAGTGTCAACAATTCCCACCCCTCCCGTTGTCCTTGCAGCGCCACCATTCTCGGGGCCACCATTACCACCGGCAGGGGGCCCACCGCCCGCACCTCCCCCGCCCCCCGCGGGCGGACCTCCTTTACCTCCAGCAGGCAGAGGTCCCCCTGCCCCTCCCCCGCCCCCTGCACCTCCCAGCATCGGGGGTATGGGTGGAGGTGGGGGTCTGGCGGCGGCCCTAGCGGAAAAGGCCAATAGGCTGAAAAAAGTCAGCACTGAACCAGTAAGTGCTCAAACTGTTTTATGACATAAATTCATAATTGTTCATGTCCATTCTTAGCTCACCTGAGCTTAACATGTAAGAATGATCACATTTTGTCTGATGGGGGTCGTCAAAAAATGATTCCAGTCAGTTTATAACATGACTGCCAGAGGGTGTTGAAGTTTATCTGGTGTGACTTTATTTAAACATTGTGGACAAGTATTAAATCACCTCTTTACCCATTCATCATCTTACTAGCTCAGATGGTGTTTATCTATGATCATAGATTTCTCCTGAGTATAAATCTTTTTCAAAACCGGTAAAATACTTGACGGCCATGAGGTAATGCAGTTTTCTTGGTATGACATGATAGTATGTACACCTGTCTTTTATTTCGTGAATTAAAAATGGTCAACAAACCAAAATCATTCCTTTTTGCCTTATGATCACATTCAAATATTTTCCGACCCTCATAATATCTGTGAATATTTTTGTAGGCCTAAGCAGTTTTAGGGGTGTTATTTTACAAGATGCACTTATAAATCTTTCTCCCTCATAAGCAAAGTGAATATTGCTGTATACAACCAGACATTCCCAAAAGTATTTGAAGTCCATAGGACATTCCTTCCTTTGGACTTAAAAAACGTGCAGGACCGGACTGGGATTTATAGGACCAAAAAATCACGTCACCAACCCAAATTTATTGACTTAATGATAATTGGAAAAATGGAATGGAAAATAACACAGCACTGAACAATGTACACTAACAAATCACAACACACACTCACAGTTTTCTAAAGAAACATATTTAAACCTAAAATTAGTTAAAAACAGTTTAATTTCTCAATTGTAATTAAATAATTGTATTCTGGTGTGTAAATTGCTGTTAAACAAATGTTTTGAGATACTGGTAATTAAGTGTGATAGTGACAGAAGAATGTAAATAAATTATTTTTACACAAAAAACACACATTTATACTTGTTAGGAATAAATGAAGTTCATGTACATTTACCTTAAACAACATAACACATGTGGGATATCAATTACATAATTTAACATAATAAGTTTTAAAAACACAAAGCAATTATTGGTATTTAAAAAATTTCAATTACAAATATTTTCCGGTCGCGAAATTATATGACAAATCAGAATTTAACTACAAATGTCAACCGACTGGCCACTAAAATATATAAATCAGTGAAAAAGCAATTTTAAGAGTAAATTTGATCAGGAACAAACTGTTAATAACCCAATAACAACGATCTGAGTTGCACCGTTTAACCGTAAAAACTATTGGCACAACTCACAAAGGAAAGGTTTGGTGCGCATGTTTAGTAACATTTCTTGAATGTTAACAAAAATACAATGTACTTTTTACTGCTCATATTTCATTTTAGCTCTCTTTTTATTTTCAGGTTTTAATTATATGAAATAAAGAAACTTTTGCTATTTAATAATTTGGACATTAGGACGGGCAGCATAGCATTTTCAATCGTACTTATCTTAAAAACGTCAGTCAGGTCCGACGGTCCGGCACTTTTGGGAATGTCTATGTAACCAGCATTAATCAAAACAGCCTGCTAGTAACTCGCTGTCTGTTAAGATTTAATGGTGTTAGCTGCTCATCAGTACTAGGGGGTTTGTAATGAAGGCTTTAATACTTGAATTTAGTAAGAAAGCTTGTAGTTAGATTTCATTTGATTTTCTAAGGGACAACGGGCATGTCAAAATGTGTTTCTGAGTGGTAAAGGATAGTCAGCACATTTTTGCAATCAATCAAATGTTGCATGATTTTCCAGGCAGCCCCATCTGACAGTGCTGCCTCAGGTCGACCCCCTGCTGGGGGTGGTGTGGCGAATGCAGGGAGGAGTGTTGGGGGCGGCGGACCAGTAGATCACATGGCCGAACTGGCAAAGAAGCTTCAGCGGAGGAAGAATATAGAAAATGTGAGTGAGGTGAAGTACAGTCCATTATAGCATGGGCATTAAGAATTAGCCCCGCTCTGTGGAAACTGGGCTAAGCACATGTGCATACAGTGTATTTGGGCTTAGATTTCCTTTAACCCTTTCCCCATCAGAAGCAAAGTGAAAATGGCTTTTGCAACCAGCATAAAACCAGAACAGCCTGCGGGTATTTCGCAGTCAGTTCAGCTTTTTTGCCGTTTTCTGCTCATCAGTATCTAAGGGTTGGATATGAAGACTTTGAAACTTAATATAGTAAGAAGTCTTTAATTAAATTTGACTTTCTAAGTAACAACAAATGCATCAAAATACATATCCAAAGGGTAAAACGTAAATTCCATAAAAGCAAAAAAAAAACATGCATCACGCCCAGTTTTTCCAGAACGCAGATTAATTATTCACGTGCAAAGACTTTTCTGGGAAAAACTGATTTAACACTGTCCTTGAGGTAATCTGTATGTCTGTACATCCACTGTCCTTCAGGTAATCTGTATGTCTGTACATCCACTGTCCTTGAGGTAATCTGTATGTCTGTACATCCACTGTCCTTCAGGTAATCTGTATGTCTGTACATCCACTGTCCTTCAGGTAATCTGTATGTCTGTACATCCACTGTCCTTCAGGTAATCTGTATGTCTGTACATCCACTGTCCTTCAGGTAATCTGTATGTCTGTACATCCACTGTCCTTCAGGTAATCTGTATGTCTGTACATCCACTGTCCTTCAGGTAATCTGTATGTCTGTAAATCCACTGTCCTTCAGGTAATCTGTATGTCTGTACATCCACTGTCCTTAGGTAATCTGTATGTCTGTACGTCCACTGTTCTTCAGGTCATCTGTATGTCTGTACATCCACTGTCCTTCAGGTAATCTGTATGTCTGTACATCCACTGTCCTTCAGGTCATCTGTATGTCTGTACATCCACTGTCCTTCAGGTAATCTGTATGTCTGTACATCCACTGTCCTTCAGGTAATCTGTATGTCTGTACATCCACTGTCCTTCAGGTCATCTGTATGTCTGTACATCCACTGTCCTTCAGGTAATCCGTTTGTCTGTACATCCACAAACACGATTTTGTCTTGCTAAGTACTATACTTACTTCTTTTGTTCTTTATGAAGTCGTGCGTGTGTAATTTGAATCATTCTTCATTGAAAATTGCTGAAGTTATGCTCATTTATAAAGGCTATCAATGTAACTGTATCTGTACATTACTTATCATAACCACTGCAACACGTGATTGAATTTCAATCTTACCTCAATGTTCACATTTATTGTTTACATGCATCTAGTAAACCTCAAACTTTGAATAATCCCTTGATCTAATGACGAAGATGGTGTGATGAAATGAAAATGTATGTATCCATTTTCATGTATTGTACAATTGTATTGCTGCGTTTTTCTTTCGCTTTTAGTTTTAAGCCTTTATTTTGGAAAAAGGTGCTAAATGCATGTGTTTAATGTGTTGTCCTTGACGACACTAATCCCCTTGACTGGGTTTGGCTAAAAAGAGACTCCCTTGAAATAAAGTATGCCATTAAGGTAGAAAGTGTCGTTACTGATCAGTGTGTGGGGGGCTACATATGCTAATCTGGGTTGACATTTACATCCACTAAGCCCTGTTTTCCCAAAACACAGCTCCATTAACCACTAGCTCATACTTTACTTGGAATAATCATTTAGCACTATCCGTCTGGCGGTCTGTACATCTGTGAACACAGTTGTGGCCTTCATCTGCACATCTGTGAACACAGTTGTGGCCTTCTTGTGTCTTTCTAAACACTACACATTCAAACTTGCATTTATCGTTGAATTGATGCCACATTTATTTCCAGCCTCAAGAAGCCCCCAGTGCTCCCCCACCCATCCGCACGGTGAGCCCCTCACCGCCCCAAGAAAGAGTCTCTGGGCACGCAGCATTTGATAAGCCTGCAACCAATGGGAACAAAGCCAATGGCATGCCCTCACCTGTCTTTCCTAGAAGGTAATGTAAAAAAACATAGTTAAAAAAAGCCATTGTTTGTGAGGCCTAAAATCAATAGTTATGTTTCTGATGACCCTGTTTCTGATGACCCAAATTACCCAACATAGTTAACTAAAATTGATGTTTTTGTTTTAACATGGGTAAAAGAATCTAAAATGTTGACATAAAACAGTTTGAAATTGTCTCTCTTTTAGACTCATCTACCACAAAAACTTCCATGAAATTTATGGCGCAGTCATTAAATATTTACATTGCTTTGGTCTTGAAAAAACAACTGATAAAAAAGGACAATAATGTTAGGCTCTGAAGATACATAACAATTGTTTGTGTTGGCCTTATTTATTTTGATGGCAATATGTGTTAATATGCAGAGGCAGGTATTCCTGTTAATGGCAAATAGACTATCCAGAATGACATAGCAATAATCATCCAATAAATCAGTGCATAGTTTGTTACAGTGATTTACCAGTTGTTGCAAAAATGCAATCCAGCACATTGGCATTATTCAAATACATGAACATTCATTATGTCCAAGAACAGCCTCTAACACATGGTTGACATGTTCACAATGGTATAGGCTCACTTGCATTCGAGTCTAGTTCTGGAAAAACTGGGATTAATGCATCAGAATAAGTCATACCAGATTAGCCCGTGCATGACGCACGACTCCACCTAAACTGGATTTTCTTTTAGAGAAGACTTATTTTTAAACAAATGAATACATATAAGCAGATAGCATCAATCCTGATCAGCCCATGCAGTCTGCACATGCTAATCTGGGATGTCACTTTACGCACCTACATTCAGCTCAGTTTTCCGAGAAAACAATCATTTAAAAAACAGTGAACTTTAAGCACTTTAGTATTTTATCTTGTGTCAGTACATTTAATTTATGCTCTTTTTGGGGGAGCATATAGTCGCCGCTTCCTCTGTCCGTCCGTGTGTTTGTCCGGGCTATTTCTCAGCAACTAATGACCGGAATTCAATGAAATTTTATGAGAAGCTCTATACCAAGAGGAAATGTGCATATTATCAGCGGGTTCTGGTCGGATGAGTTTTCACAGAGTTATGGCCCTTTGAAATTTTCCATTAACTGTACATATAGTGCAATTCTTGTCCGGGCTATTTCTCAGCAACTAATGACCGGAATTCAATGAAACTTTATGGGAAGCTTCATTACCAAGAGGAGATGTGCATATTATCAGCGGGTTCTGGTCGGATGATTTTTCACAGAGTTATGGCCTTTTGAAATTTTCTATAAAAACATTTTTGTCCCCCCCAACTACTGTGCCCTCAAGACGTTTCCTTTTATCTGAATATATAGTGCAATATTGTGACCAAAAAAAACTTTGAGGAGCATCACCCGTCTCCGACGGTTTCTTGTTTAAAATATGCTTTGTTTTATTAGTTGAATACATTTTCCCTGCACAAAGAACAATGATTGAGATGCATCTGTCTGTGCTGTATGCTAGTTATGGTTGGCTTCAGTTATTCTTTGTATATATATATATATATGAAACTTTTGTGTTTTGTTGTATTCTTATACCTGTATGAATGTCTTTTCTGTTTGCTTAAAGTGTTTCAATTGCCCCAAATGGCTTCAACGTAAACTAGCATTTAGTTATCTGTTTGTTGCATTGTGCATATTTAATTTGCATATATAAAAGCAATGAATTTTGAGGTATTAAATATATGCATATGTTTTAAACATAATATTTTTCTTGTGGAGCATAAGAACATCAAGGTCAAGGCTGGCACTCATTAAGCCTCATAAAAAACACCTTGTATGTGCATATGTTAAAGGCATACTTAACCTTGTATATTCAGATCTCAAAGGCAAACCAAACTGTCTACATCATTCAGATCTAAAAGCCACACACAACCCAGTACATTCAGATTTCAAAGGCACAGAAAACATAAACATACAGATAGCAAAGGTACAAAAAACCTTGCACATTCAGATCTCAAAGGCACACACATCCGGGTACATTCAGATCTCAAAGGCACACACATCTGCGTACATTCAGATCTCAAAGGCACACAAAAACATTACATTCAGATCTCAAAGGCACACACAACAGGGCACATTCAGATCTCAAAGACACACACAACAGGGTACATTCAGATCTCAAAGGCAAAGAAAACATAAACATACAGATAGCAAAGGTACAAAAAACTTGCACATTCAGATCTCAAAGGCACACACATCCAGGTACATTCAGATCTCAAAGGCACACACATCCGGGTACATTCAGATCTCAAAGGCACACAAAAACATGCACATTCAGATCTCAAAGGCACACACAACAGGGCACATTCAGATCTCAAAGGCACACACAACAGGGTACATTCAGATCTCAAAGGCACACAAAAGGGCACATTCAGATCTCAAAGGCACACACAACCAGGTACATTCAGATCTCAAAGACACACATAACAGGGTACATTCAGATCTCAAAAGCACACACAACAGGGCACATTCATATCACAAAGGTACACACAACCAGGTACATTCAGATCTCAAAGGCACACACAACAGGGTACATTCAGATCTCACAGGCACTTACAACCAGGCACATGCAGATCTCAAAGGCACACACAACAATGTACATTCAGATCTCAAAGGCACACACAACAGGGCACATTCAGATCTCAAAGGCACACACATCAGGGTACATTCAGATCTCAAAGGCACACACAACCAGGCCCATTCAGATCTCAAAGGCACACACAACCAGGTACATTCAGATCTCAAAGGCACACAACAGGGCACATTCAGATCTCAAAGGCACATACAACCAGGTACATTCAGATCTCAAAGGCACACACAACAGGGCACATTCAGATCTCAAAGGCACACAAAACCATGTACATTCAGATCTCAAAGGCACACACAACAGGGTACATTCAGATCTCGAAGGCACACACATCCGGGTACATTAAGATCTCGAAGGCACACACAACCAGGTACATTCAGATCTCAAAAGCACACACAACAGGGTACATTCAGATCTCAAAGGCACACACATCCGGGTACATTCAGATCTCGAAGGCACACTCAACCAGGTACATTCAGATCTCAAAGGCATACACAACAGGGAACATTCAGATCTTGAAGGCACACACAACCGTGCACATTCAGATCTCAAAGGCACACACAACCAGGTACATTCAGATCCAAAGGCAAACACAACTGGTCACATTCAGATCTCAAAGGCACACACAACAGAAAAAATTCTTATCTCAAAGGCACACACAACAGGGCACATTCAGATCACAAAGGCACATACAACAGGGTACATTCAGGTCTTAAAGGCACACACAACTGGGCACATTCAGATCTCAAAGGCCCACACAACAGGGCACATTCAGATCTCAAAGGCACACACAACAGGGCACATTCAGATCTCAAAGGCACTCACAACAGGGCACATTCAGATCTCAAAGACACAAACAACAGGGTACATTCAGATCTCAAAGGCAAAGAAAACATAAACATACAGATAGCAAAGGTACAAAAATCTTGCACATTCAGATCTCAAAGGCACACACATCCAGGTACATTCAGATCTCAAAGGCACACACATCCGGGTACATTCAGATCTCAAAGGCACACACAACCAGGTACATTCAGATCTCAAAGACACACATAACAGGGTACATTCAGATCTCAAAAGCACACACAACAGGGCACATTCATATCACAAAGGTACACACAACCAGGTACATTCAGATCTCAAAGGCACACACAACAGGGTACGTTCAGATCTCACAGGCACTTACAACCAGGTACATGCAGATCTCAAAGGCACACACAACAATGTACATTCAGATCTCAAAGGCACACACAACAGGGCACATTCAGATCTCAAAGGCACACACATCAGGGTACATTCAGATCTCAAAGGCACACACAACCAGGCCCATTCAGATCTCAAAGGCACACACAACCAGGTACATTCAGATCTCAAAGGCACACAACAGGGCACATTCAGATCTCAAAGGCACATACAACCAGGTACATTCAGATCTCAAAGGCACACACAACAGGGCACATTCAGATCTCAAAGGCACACAAAACCATGTACATTCAGATCTCAAAGGCACACACAACAGGGTACATTCAGATCTCGAAGGCACACACATCCGGGAACATTCAGATCTCGAAGGCACACACAACCAGGTACATTCAGATCTCAAAAGCACACACAACAGGGTACATTCAGATCTCAAAGGCACACACAGCTGGGTACATTCAGATCTCGAAGGCACACTCAACCAGGTACATTCAGATCTCAAAGGCACACACAACAGGGAACATTCAGATCTTGAAGGCACACACAACCGTGCACATTCAGATCTCAAAGGCACACACAACCAGGTACATTCAGATCCAAAGGCAAACACAACTGGGCACATTCAGATCTCAAAGGCACACACAACAGGGCACATTCAGATCTCAAAGGCACACACAACAGGGCACATTCAGATCTCAAAGGCACACACAACAGGGTACATTCAGGTCTTAAAGGCACACACAACTGGGCACATTCAGATCTCAAAGGCCCACACAACAGGGCACATTCAGATCTCAAAGGCACACACAACAGGGCACATTCAGATCTCAAAGGCACTCACAACAGGGCACATTCAGATCTCAAAGGCACACATAACAGGGCACATTCAGATCTTAATGGCACACACAACAGGGCACATTCAGATCTCAAAGGCACACACAACAGGGCACATTCAGATCTCAAAGGCACACATAACAGGGCACATTCAGTTCTCAAAGGCACACACAACAGGGCACATTCAGATCTCAAAGGCACACACAACAGGGCACATTGAGCTCTCAAAGGCACACACAACCGTGCACATTCAGATCTCAAAGGCACACACAACCGAACACATTCATATCTCAAAGGCACACACAACCGTACACATTCAGATCTCAAAGGCACAAACAACCAAGCACATTCAGATCTCAAAGGCACACACGACAGGTCACATTCAGATCTCAAAGGCACACACAACCGTGCACATTCAGATCTTGAAGGCACACACAACTGGGCACATTCAGATATCAAAGGCACACACAACAGGGCACATTCAGATCTTGAAGGCACACACAATTGGATACATTCAGATCTCAAAGGCACACACAACCAGGTACATTCAGATCTCAAAGGCACACACAATAGGGTACATTTAGATCTCAAAGGCACACACAACAGGGCACATTCAGATCTCAAAGGTACACACAACCAGGTACATTCAGATCTTGAAGGCACACACAACCAGGTACATTCAGATCTCAAAGGCACTCACAACAGGGCACATTCAGATCTCAAAGGCACACACAACAGGACACATTCAGATCTCAAAGGCACACACAACAGGGCACATTCAGATCTCAAAGGCACACACAACTGGGCACATTCAGATCTCAAAGGCACACACAGCTGGGTACATTCAGATCTCAAAGGCACACACAACCAGGTACATTCAGATATCAGAGGTACACAAAACTGTGTTCATGCACATACCAACAGATATAAGATATGAACCTTGTTCTTGCAGATATCAAAGGCTTACTCAACTGTTTTTATAAAGATCTTAAAGGCACAAAAACGTGTATGCACAGATCTCAAAAGCACACAAAACCTTGTATACACAGATCTCAAAAGATACAAAGCTTGTATGTGCAGAATGTTCCGTAGCTGTATTATAAATCTTATTTTGTATGAAAACATTTTGTTTTGCTCAGAATAATGTTTTACTTCCATTCATTCGTTTTTGACATGATTGAAATTCATGTTTTGATGTTTTATACAGAATTAGGATCTTATATAATAAGCATGAAAATATAACTTAAGTTTGTGTAAAGATTTTATTCTGGATCTTTTTGAAGACATTACTGCTGACACAAGTTTCTTTTGCATAATGTATGGCCTTCAATATGTGTTTTTTTAGAAAGAATAATGTTCATCATGATAATGACTGCCATCAAACTCAATTGTGTATTCATTATTAATCAAATGTACATGCAGTTACTAATAACAAAAAAGTAAATTAAAAAGCATAAATATGTAATAATACTTCCTAATTATTTGCCAGTGCCGTTAACAAGTTTGGGTAAGTTTCAAATGTAAACCTCTCATCTGTCTCTAGTAACAAACTTTTAATGTTGGATGCTTTTTTGGTTTAATATTTATTGGTACTTTGATGTTTTGTTTGTTTTTACCATATTCAAAAAGCGTAATGCAATTTAAATCCATAAAAATATTGAAATATCTTAAACAGTAGGCAGTTAACACGTCATGTTTTTGACATTAATAATTAGTTGTTTTATTATAATGTTTATTTTCCTTTGCTTCTCTGTCATTTTGAATAAGGTTATGTTGATGTAAGTGTTGTTACCTTAAGAGCTTAAGTGGAGATCTTCTCAGATGCGTCTATGAACATGTAAACACTATGTATGAGCAGTGGAGATCTGCTCAGATCCGTCTATGAACATGTAAACACTATGTATGAACCTTGCTCTGGGAAAATGGGGTTTAATGCTTGAACCTGCGGTATCGCAGTCTAATGATGGATGACACTTTCTGCTTTTATGGAAACTTTTTATTAATAAGACTCTTCTAAATGAAATTTCAGTCCAAGTGGAAAGTACAATTCAGAATTAGCCTGTGCTGTGATGACTCTTTACGCACAAACCTGGTTTTCCCACAGCGTGGTTCATATGTATCCTTCAACTTAATTGCTAAATAATAATAAACAAATGACATGCTTTTACATTAATTAATTCTTATTGAATAAGTATGAGAAGCTTAACTCTTTTACTTGAAAATTTGGCAAACATTCTGTTCTCTTTTCACATTTTGACTATAATTATTACAAAAGTACACTTCCTGCTCGAATCAAGTAAGTGAAAATCAAAGTTGAACTGCTCAGCTTTATAATTACAATATAAGTGCATGGTGTATGCTTTTAGTGGCAACTGTTGAACTCTGCATTTTAACTCTTTCCCACTTAGAAGCAAAGTGAAAATGGCTATGTGCAAACAGCGTAAAACGAGAACAGCCTGCGAGTAACTCGCAGTCTGTTCAGGTTTTATGCTGTTTGCTGCTCATCAGTATCTTAGGGTTGGAGCTGAAACCTTTAAAACTTAATTCTAAAAAGAAAGGCCTTTTATTTAATGTTACTTTCTAAGGGACTAAAAATGCGTTAAAATACGTATCTAAGTGGTAAAGGGTTAATACCGGGTAGCATGCTTTCTCGCATCAGTCGTGGTGCATCTTGCAGTGTCAACATTTAGCTCATTACCACTTGTTACAACTCTCAAGGCTACATAAATGACTCAACCTCGATGAAACTTGGTCAGAATGTTTATCTTGACAATATTTAGGCAAACTACAAATCTGGATTATGTGTCCAAAAATTATATCAGACTGTAAAATCTTTGAAAACTCATATTACCACTCAGTAAGCCATATTTATTACATTATCTTGATGAAGCATGGTCAGAATATTAATGTTAACAATATCAAGTCCTTGTTTAAGTATGGGTCTAGTGGGGTCAAAAACTATATCAAGTCTTTAACAACTGGTGTATCAGCATATCATTTGAGCGCTTAAAGGCCATCATGGCCCCCTTGTTTATCTTCTATGTTATGTTTGCGTTTGGTTGGTGATGCTTCTGCTCTTAATAAGCATGTAACATATATGTTAATTATATATTTTTTCTTTTTCCCAAGGAATTGTACACATTGTACATATAAAATGCCTTTATAAAAAACAAAATTTAATGATGTACAATAAACCTGCATATAAAGAATCATTAAAAAATTAGAATTTAATATTATTTATTGAGCAAGATGCCAATAAAAGCATTTTTTGGACCGATGTTAGTCCTATTCCGGTTTCACTTGAGGCGACTATAGGTTTTCAACTGTTTGTCAATCTAGACCCTGTGATTACTCAACAAGTGCTGAAGCTTAACCCTTTCTCAATCAAAAGCAAAGTGGCTATGTGCAAACAGCATAAAACCAGGACAGCCTACCAGTAACTTGGAGTCTGTTCAGGTTTTATACTGTTTGCTGCTCATAAGTGTCTTTGAATTGGACATAAAGCCTTTAAAACTTAAATATAGTAAGAAAGGTCTTTAATTAAATGAAACTTTCTAAGGGACTACACATGCGTTAGTCAGTAAAACTGTTGGGGCCCACGCCCCACACCTCTAGTCGGCTTAATGCCTACTAGACCGCCAGTGCACAGTCGATTTCACTTGTTTAAATTATCCATCAAGCCTTTATTCTTAAGAAAAAGTATATAGTGACAAATTAAGGGGGTGGAGCTCTAAAATATAGTAACAGATTAGCCTGTGTAGTCCATACAGGCTAAAAAGGTCATACGGTCAAAATATGTATCTAAGTGATTAAGGGTTAAACATAGCATGTGGATAGAGGGCAATATGGAAAATATGCATATTATTCCAGTTTTTTTTGTCAGATACAACTTGTGGTTGCTATGATTATAGAAATAATTTCAAATCTGTCTGAACAAGCTGGTACCTGCCTCAATTCAAAACTTAAGCTAGGTTGTTAAAACTCAGTATTTGGATAGGAGGTATATGCTTTCAAAGAAAAGTCTAATTTAATGGAGATACAAGGGTAAAGATAATGTGGAAAGAAAATTATAGGCTATATTAAACTTGGAAGAAACAAGGCTGAATTTCCTGTAGTGAACATAATACGATTTACCTAATATGCAATTAAATACTCTGAAGCTATGCTTGCAGTATGTGTTCTATGTCCTGGACTGGTGAGTTAGGCAATAATCTACATTGTATGTGTTAAGGTGTTTGTAATATTTGCAGTTTCTAAAATGTGACAATAAGCGACTAAGAGTTGAAAGTGCAAACCTGTACGGTAATTTCTAAAATCTGCAAAACTGGAATTTGTGAAACTTAATGACCTTCTGTCAAAAAAGAAACACAATGAGAGTAGTTGATAAGAAAGAGCTCGTACACAAAAACTACAACAACATATTGCAGGTTATGGTTGATAGTCCTTGAGTTTTGCATGATAATTGTTATGTTTGTTATTATTTTCTTTGATAGAGGACCCGGGTCTCCAGCATTCGTCAGGTATACTTGTGTTTCAAGGTGTTAATTTTAATCTGTGTGCTTGATTTTTTGTTTTTCTTAAAGGAGCCTTTTAAATTAGCATCGCTTTGGGAAAATAGGGCTTAATGTGTTTGGGTAAAATGTTGTCCCAGATTAGCCTAAGCTGGATTATTGCTAAGAAGAGACTTCATTTGAGCACAAAATACCATTAAAGCTGAAAGTGTTGTTCCTGATTAGCCTAATCTATGACAACACATTAAGCCCATGAATTAAGCCCCATCTTCCCAGAGAGAGGCTTAAAATATTACTTGATTGACCTAGTGCTACTTTTGTGTGTTTTGTTGTCTTTTTATGCCCCCCTTCGAAGAAGAGGGGGTATATTGCTTTGCACATGTCGGTCTGTCGGTCGGTCTGTCAGTCGGTCGGTCCACCAGGTGGTTTCCGGATGATAACTCAAGAACGCTTAGGCCTAGGATCATAAAACTTAATAGGTAGATTGATCATGACTCGCAGATGACCCTTATTGATTTTCAGGTCACTAGGTCAAAGGTCAAGGTCACAGCGACCCGAAATAGTAAAATGGTTTCCGGATGATAACTCAAGAACACTTATGCCTAGGATCATGAAACTTCGTAGGTAGATTGATAATGGCTGGCAGATGACCCCTATTGACTATCAGGTCACTAGGTCAATGGTCAAGGTCATGGTGACCTGAAATAGTACAATGGTTTCCGGATAATAACTAAAGAACGCTAATGGCTACGATCATGAAACTTCATAGGTACATTGATCATGACTCACAGATGACCCCTATAGATTTTGAGGTCACTAGGTCAAAGGTCAAGGTCATGGTGACCCTAAATAGTAAAATGGTTTCCGGAAGATAACTCAAGAACGCTTATGCCTAGGATCATGAAACTTTATAGGTACATTGATCATGACTCGCAGATGACCTCTATGGATTTGAGGTCACTAGGTCAAAGGTCAAGTTCACGGTGACCCGAAATAGTAAAATGGTTTCCGGATGATAACTGAAGAACGCTTATTTCTAGGATCATGAAACTTGATAGGTAGATTGATCATGACTCGCAGATGACCCCTAGCGATTTTCAGGTCACTAGGTCAAAGGCCAAGGTCACGGTGACCCGAAATAGTAAAATGGTTTCCAGATGATAACTAAAGAACGCTTATGGCTAGGATCATGAAACTTCATAGGTACATTGATCATGGCTGGCAGATGACCCCTATTGATTTTCAGGTCACTAGGTCAAAGGTCAAGGTCACAGTGACAAAAAACATATTCACACAATGGCTGTCACTACAACGGAGAGCCCATATGGGAGGCATGCATGTTTTACAAACAGCCCTTGTTTTCAAAGCAGTAAAATCTGATATTACAAACTTAACATTTTCTTAATTAACATTTCGATATTAAGCATCATTGCAAGCTACCTTGAAATCCAGCCAATTTCATTTATTGCACATAGCTATGATATATTGGTATATAACATATTGCAAAATATAGTGTACACACAATATTGCTGCATTAAATGTGGAACAATGCCATAGTTCTACTGGAGGAGATTTAATATGACTCTACCAGTCATGTGCAGACCCCCCCCCCCCTATGTAATATTAATATGAATTAACAGTTAATGTTTCTGTAGTTCAGTTCTAAATTCATCCAAGTATACAAACAGTGTAATCTTTGAAAAGGAAGCAAGTTTCTGTATTGATTAGATTAGATAAAAATAAGCTTTCTTTTAGAAAGAGTTCTGTTGAAATCTGGTTGTTTAAGCCAACTAACTACAGTGTACACATTTCAATATATGTTTTTAGCTCTACTGCCAAAGGCAGAAGAGCTTATGGGATGGCATGGTGTCTGTCTGTCTGTGTGTGTTAGACTTTTCTTGTTTATCCGATAAAGTCCACAGTTTTCATCCGATTCTTTTCAAACTTGTTCAGTGTCTTTATATTAATGAGGACTCGAACCCTATTGATTTTCAGGTCACTGGGTCAAAGGTCAAGGTCACAGTGACTAGAAATAGTAAAATGGTTTCCGGATGATAACTCAAGAATGCTTAGGCCTAGGATCATTAAACTTCATAGGTACATTGATCATGACTGGCTGATGACCCCTTTTCATTTTCAGGTCACTAGGTCAAAGGTCAAGGTCACAGTGACTCGAAATAGTAAAATGGTTACTTTTTCTTGTTTATCCCATAAAGTCCACAGTTTTCATCTGATTCTTTTCAAACTTGTTCAGTGTCTTTTTTTTAATGAGGACTTGAACCCTATTGATTTTCAGGTCACTGGATCAAAGGTCAAGGTCACAGTGACTCGAAATAGTAAAATGGTTTCCAGATGTTTACTCAAGAATGCTTAGGCCTAGCATCATGAAACTTCATAGGTACATTGATCATGACTGGCTGATGACCCCTATTGATTTTCAGGTCACTAGGTCAAAGATCAAGGTCACAGTGACTCGAAATAGTAAAATGGTTACTTTTTCTTGTTTATCCGATAAAGTCCACAGTTTTCATCCGATTCTTTTCAAACTTGTTCAGTGTCTTTATATTAATGAGGACTCAAACCCTATTGATTTTCAGGTCACTGGGTCAAAGGTCAAGGTCACAGTGACTTGCAATAGTAAAATGGTTTCCGGATGATAACTCAACAATGCTTAGGCCTAGGATCATGAAACTTCATAGGTACATTGATCATGACTGGCATATGACCCCTACTAATTTTCAGGTCAAAGGTCAAGGTCACAGTGACTCAAAACAGTAAAATGGTTTCCGGATGATAACTCAATAATAATAAGGCCTAGGATCATGAAACTTTATAGGTACATTGATCATGACTGGCAGATGACCCCTATTGATTTTCAGGTCACTAGGTCAAAAGTCAAGGTCACAGTGACAAAAAACGTATTCACACAATGCTGCCACTACAATTGACAGCCCATATGGGGCATGTTTTACAAACAGCCCTTGTTTAAAAAGAGCAATATCAAAGCAATAAGTCTAGAATTACTTCCCCTTGAATATGAGAAAATTTTGATTAAATTATTTCCAAATTTGCACAGTATCTTTGTATCAATGAGGACTTGAACCCTATTGAATATGAGCAGTATCGGAGAAATAAGTACACAATAATCTCCCCTTGAATTTGAGAAAATTCTCCTTGTTTGCGCGATTAAGTACACAGTTTCCATCTTATTCTTTCCAAACTTGCACAGTTTTTATAGCAGTAGAGCGATTCAGGCCCTCATGGGCCTCTTGTTTACAGATGGTAACTGTATTAAACTATAAAAACTTCTGTTCAGTTGGGACATTAAGTTGCTGATGCTCACAATTATAAACCTTGTAAGGTTTTTTGTTTGTTTTACTTTTGACTCTTGGCTGCAAATGTACAGATATATAACACTTCTGAACTATGTGTTAATTTCAATACTCTTTCTATTACCGTAATATATATCTCCATGCCAACAAAAACCGTTTGTCAAATATATATGTAGCTGTAATATATTTTAAAAAATGTACTAAACCAGCATAGTTTAATGGATGTCTTAGCAGTTAACATACCCTTGTGTAATAAAAATTCACTTATTATTAGTAACTTAATTAAACGTGAGAGTAAAGTATTTGTTCTGTTCCAGGTATTTCAGTATTTGAGACTTGGGAAAGCAGGGTGTCATGCCAGTGTCGTCCCAGATTTCCCAGTGTAGTCTGCACAGGCTAATGAGGGAAGACACTTTCACCCCAGTCAGGATTTTCGTTAAGAGAAGACTACCTTTCAATGAAAAATTCCATAAAGCTGTGTCATCTCTGATTAGCCTGTGTTGACTAAACAAGCTCATCTGGTAGAACCATGCATAAAGCCCGTTTTCCCAAACGGCAGCTCACATGTGACAGTGAAGTGTTGTTCTTAGTGTTCTATTGTAATATCTGCGTATTTTTCAGGAGAACTGATTCATTGAAAGGGAGCCAGGTAGATGGAGCAATGCCGCCAAACAAGACTTCAGATGAGCCCAGTGCAATCTCCAGCAGTGAACTTGAGACACTCAAACAAGAAATTCTCGCAGAGATGAGGAAAGAGATCAATCAAATGAAACAGGAAATTTTAGATGGTGAGTATTGATTATGAGTACCATACTTGACCATGTACAAAACGCAGTTTTACAACCCCAAATTTCAATTGAAAAAGTTGATGCGCACTATACATTGATACAATGCTATTCTGAGTGCTTATTTACAAAAACTTCATTGTGCTAGCCTAAATATGTGTAATAGACATCATGTTTGGCATTTAAATAATCGGGTGCTTCTTATACATGGTTGCGCTTAATACATGGTAAATTACCGTATTTTTGCTGTTTAATGCCTCTGGTAATGTATCTTACACCTTTTGAAATAGTTCTGTCTGTATGGCCCCTTTGGAAGTTATATGTTTTCAAATTTACCGGGTATTTGTAGAAATACCTGAAAAAAAGTTTTGTATGTACAAAATCTTGATATTTTGAACTATTTTGGATTTTTCTATACCACCAGTAAAACCATTAGGACACTTTTCCTCTTTTCTTCTTTCCTATGTCTCTTCTGTTTTTACTTACGGATTCCTTTTGGTCTGGAGCTGTTGAATTGAAAAAATTGTGTTATATTATTTATTATTTGATTCAACCATAATGGAATTTTCTATTTATGTGATAACTAAAACCAGATAATTATATTTTTGAGATGAATAATACTTTATAACTACAATAGCCTAATATAGTACCATTACTGGTACTTTTATTTTCAGCACCAGTATATCAACATATCTGTGCATGTCTGTAAAATTTGATCCCAGATTTGACTGTGAAGTTCGCGCAGGCTAATCAGGGACGACACTTTCTGCTTTAACGAAATATTCAGTTTAAAGGAAGTCTTTTCGAAACAAAAATGAAGTTAAGGCGGAAAGTGTTGTCCTTGATTTGCCTGTATGGACTGCACAGGCTAATCTGGGACAACACTTTAGTTTACGCACATGCATTTAGCCTATTAAGCAAGATTCAGACTCTTATGATTTCTTTTTTTCGTTTCAGCTATACGTGACTCAGCTAGATAGAACCTAGCAAGAATTATGACAGTGACATGGTTTTTATTAGATGGAAACTTCCTGATATGATGTGGGAGTGATGGAGCTGCAATAGAATCAAACGATATATGTATGTTCAGAATCATTGAGGTGCGAAGCACTTGTATGCTTGTATGCAAGAGAGCATTTCAGTAGAACAGAGTGTACAAGTGATATGATAACTTGTATTTTGGACATATGGAATATAGTGTAAAATCATTTATCAGTAGAACAGAGTGTACAAGTGATTTGGTAACTTGTGTGTTGGACATACATTGTAAAAATCATTAATATTTTGTCAGTATAAAATTTCTTGGTTTGTCAAAAAATGTCTTTTTAGGACACATTTATTTGTAGATTTCTGATGTTTGGAAGAAAAAAAGAGAAATCTGCTGCAGTCACTTACCAATGCTTTTGTGTTAAATTTGTGGATCTGTCGACCCAAATAATCTGCAAGAAATACATTTCGTACGAATTGTAACGATCTAATAGAAATCATAAATAACTAAACAATAGTTTCAATGTCTTGTTTCCTGGTCATCGACTCATTCATCAATAGTCTGCCTGTGAGTCTGTTTATAGTATTGTTGGAAAATATAGTATTTTTTGAAAGACATGTTTAAAGTCTTCCATATTGAAATTATTTCAAGTATGTAATTGCTATGGATTCAATTTTCGTATACATATTTTATCGTCTTTCCTTGTCCACACTAGCCATATACAATTACACTTTGCTTCCTAATTTGCTTCTTTTTTTAAACTGGTAGTAATGTATCATTTATAATTGAAATATATGCTTAACACTTTTGTTTGCATTCATTGCTTATGATAACTAGATCTTAGTGTATTTGTTAACGTCACAAATCATAGCACATATTGTGATAGAAGGCATCAGTGCATTAACAAAAGAATAAAATACTTATTAACCTTAGTTTAATGGTATTTTGTTGCAAGGACTCAATTGCTCATACTAATCCATTAAAAAAGTAACCGCCAATAATAATTCCTGAAAAGAATTTGTAATAGGAATAGATTTGAGTCTCGATCCAGGAAAACAGGGGTTAATGCATTTGTGGTAAGCCTAACGCCAGATTGGCCTGTGCAATCACCACAGGCTAATCAGGGAGGACACTACACACTTGCATTAAGCTCAGTTTTCTCAGAATGATGCTCATTTATTACATATAAATGATCATTTCATACGTATCCTCATATCCCTTATCTAAAGAACTGGTATGAGCTAAAAACTGAGTTACCTTATCTTAGAATTTCAATGGGAAAGACAAACATTCCAATTAGATCAGAGCTGCGTAACTAACAATTAGTTATGTTAGGGAATTCAAATGACATCAGTTCCCAATTGATACAGTTGATTGTGTCTATATTATAATCAGATATGTAAATTCTGTATTGTGTGTACACAATTAAACATGTAGTTTTGATGTGAATTTATGTTTGTTTGATCATCTCTATTTACTCTTGATATGTGGAAGATAAACAAATATTAATTGTATCAAAGCAATACAACTTAGCGGTATATGTACAACTTATAAATAAATCTCTCTATATATATTTGTGTCAGTATAACTTCTTTTGTGTCATTTTCTATGGTGCTTTCATTTATATGAATTATTTAGTACACATTTATGTTTGCACTTATACATTGAATTAGATTTTATTACAACAAAACAATTGGACAAAACTATTTTATTTGATAATAATGAATGGTAAGTGTTGAATTCAAAGTAACAAAATGTGTAAACAAATTCGTAGGACCTGGTTTGCATTATGTTACATTATAAGTTCTTGTCATCCAGAAAGTGACAATTGATGATAATGATGTCATAAGATTGAAAATTAAATAAGAATCTTGCAATGTCAAGTAGTAATTTGGAAGGGTATCTGACAGGACATGTAGCAAAACATTTCAGTCATGCTCTGTAAATAGGGGGTTTAATGCATGTGCATAAAGTGTCGTCCCTGATTAGCATGTGCAGTCCACACAGGCTAATCAGGGACGACATTTTCTGCTTTTATGATATTTTTCATTTACAGAAAGTCTGTTGTTAGCAAAAATCAGGTTTAGGCGAAAAGTGTTGTCCCAGATTAGCCTGTGCAGGCTGCACAGGCTAATCTGGGACGACACTTTACGCACATGCAATAAACTCCCTTTTTACTGGGCATGGCCCATTTTTAAGTTTAAAGCCATATTTTGTGGTTTACAACTGGCATATGATATTCTAAAAAAGTGGTAACAAAACAGTATAATATTCATGATGTGGAAAGTGACATCCATTTGTTTCTCTTTGCTTTAATTGAACCCCAAAAACAGCTTTTTTCAGCACATAGTGTAAATGCATTATGTAAGTTAATTGTTATGATGAAATGTTTTTATTTTTATATGTTATTTAGCCAGTACTATTTGAACATATGCATTATTTGCTCATTGTGTATAAGGAAGGCGTTTTCTTTATTTCCTGTTGTGTTTATTGGCCTGATGCCCCTTTCCTTTCCAAATGTATTCATAAATGTGACAAAACAGATAAATGTTGGCCCCTTTCTTGTCATTATTTTATGCAGTTTATTAAACAGTATGTATACACTAAACTCTTCACATGTATGTATCTCATGTTGTGATCATTTAGTTTTTGCTTCTGAAGTAATATTGCTTTTGGTCGCAATTGTGAATGTAATATATGAGCTCCGCTGTTTGAAAACAGGGTTTAATACATCTGCCTAAATAGTCATCCCAAATCAGCCTGTGCAGTTTTGGCACTTTCCGCTAAAATGGAATTTTTTGTTTGAAAAAGTCTTTTTTTAACGAAAATCCAGTCTAGCCAGATGGGTTGTCCTTGATCAGCTTGTGAGGACTGCACAGGCTAATCTGGGACGACACTTATAGCACATGCATTGAGCCTGGTTTTGACAGAGCTTGGCTTATATAAAGATCTCATCGTATTAACCCTTTATGCTGAGCTGAGTTGATATTAATTAATGACATTTAATGAAGCAATTGAGAAAAAAATAACCCCACATAATATTGTTGAAAACAAATGGAAAACCAACGAAACTGCAATTTTTTTTTTGAGAGGTGATTAAACAATCACCAGCTAAAAGCTTAATAAAATTTGTAAAATGCTAATCAGCATTATTCAGATTCATATAAATGTGTCATTAATAACATACTTATTGATGTCAGTGTGTGTTGTACAACATTTTATCCCACTTTTACAGGGAATTCGGTTGATTAAAGCCCCGTTGATTAAATTTCTGCTATAAACCACGGCACGAAATGATGTAATTTTTTTCGACAAAATGACTTCATAAATCCAGCGAAATTATCCAGTTAAACTAATTTTGTTTAAATAAAAAGGTTTATTGAATAAAAAGTGGGATAAATAGAATAATAGATTAGTGTTGATTATAGATCAGGTTTATCATTCTAAGCCTCACATGATTAGCCTGATCTATAATCAACACTAACCTACTATTCTCTATTTAAGTAGTCACTTCAGCTGCCATCACCATTTCTAACAATATATTCTTTCATATTCTGTTAGTTGTAAGTTGGATACTTAACATACTGGACTGGCTCTGGAAACACAGGGTGAAATGCATGTGCAGGAAGGCAGGAAGTGTTTTCCCAGATAGCCTGTGCAGTCTGCTCAGGCCAATCAGAGAGGATACTTTCCACCTAGACTAGAGGATACTTTCCACCTAGACTAGAGGATACTTTCCACCTAGACTAGAGGATACTTTCCACCTAGACTAGGTTGTCGTTAAGAAGAGACTGCCTTCATATTAAAATTCATTTAAAGTGGAAAGTATTGTGGCTGATTAGTCTGTGGAGATGTCATGGGCTAACCTGAAACTACACTATACCAAGATGCATTAAGCACGGTTTTTCTAGAGCGCCTGCTCGTATTGCTTACATGTAGTTTTCTAGCCATATTTTAAAGATAGTCATTACCTCATCAAGTACACATCATGCCTTCATCCTTACTGCTCATATCTTTTAATATGTACTTGTTGTTGTTGTTCATTTTTAACAGCTTTGTAAATTGCCTCTTCAGGGGTGTGATTTCTCCTCCCTTCAGCTGATTTCCTTTCTTTAAATGTCAAACTAATGTTTACAAATGGTTATCAACTATTATGGATGTATTATCAAATGAAGATATGAATTAAATCCTGTTAGGGGGTAGGGCATTTTCCTCCTAAGAGGTCTTAATCTTAAATTACACACCTCTGAATTGAGCTTGTGATCAATTTTCTCATTGGCTGGACAATCTCATGATTCAAAAAATGATTGGACAGAATCATTGTCCAGGGCTTTTTGGGGGCTCAATTTATAATTTGTTATTGGGGCTTTATCTCTATGGCAAAACGTTCCTTTTTTCCTCCAAAATCCAGTCCAAAAATGCCAAATTGATGGTCTGACTTTGTGATGTATAGTTAAAGAGATGATTAGTCTAAAAATAAAGAGTTTGGATGTTGTAATATTCATTTTACTGAAATATTATGTTTGGAATTGACTGATTTATGTAATTTTTAACACTGAAAGCTCGAAATTGTTATATCAAACAAGTATTTTGTCCTCAATTTCAATTCCAATTCCACTTGTTTAGATAATATTCCCAAAATGATGAATAAAATCCTGTTGTCAGAATATACAAACGAATAATAATTATACACAAACTAACTTGCGTCAACAATGTTAAAGCATTCATAAAGCTTTCATAAAACATTGCCCATTTTAATCATAAGTTACATTTGGCATCGAATTATCATACAAAATGTTCTTTCAGTTTTTTACACTTTATTTAATAGGGATATATAGTTTCTTAATCGTTTGTGCATATAATAACATAACATGCCATAGTTAAAATATTATAGCAATGATACTGTTTATCAATGCGTAGTTGTATTTCACATATTTGCACCAATTCTTAATTTTACACTGTAATATGTGTGTACAATGTGATTGTTTTATGTGTACTATAATTTCTTTTGAAATATGTGTTTGTTAAGGAATTGTTATATCCATAAATATGTATATGTATCCTTGTTTTTGATAATTTAAGCATTTTTATTTTTGCTAGATTTCTTTTTCAAGTCCTTTCATTGATGTGAGGATAAGACTCTTTGATTGTGTTCATATATTTCCTTATTTCCTGCTCAAATACCATGTGCTACATTAATAACAACAACTACAAACATAAATTTTGTTTTATTAGTTAGAAGTGTACATTGATTTTATAAAACATATGGCTCAGTTTTTAACAATACCAGACGAAAAGCCTTGCAGTTTACGTTAGTTATAAGCTTTGTTGAAATATTCAATATTGTGACAAGATTGCCAAATGTTCTTTGGAATGTATGCACATCCCTCAAGTTAATACATTATGTATTGTTTTTAAGCTTAAAGATATGCTTAGGAATGTAAATCAGATCTTTCTGTTTGTTAACCCCTTCCCACTCTTTGAAGTTAAAATCGCTATATGCAACCAGCATAAAACCACAACAGCCTGCAAATAACTCACATGCTGTTCAGGTTTTTTGCTGTTTGCTGCTCTTCAGTATCTTAGGGTTGAAAATGAAGCCTTGAAAACTTGAATCTATTAAACCGTCTTTCATTTGATTTTCTTATGGACGACAAACTGGTAAATATTCATATCTAAGGGGTAAAGGGTTAAGATTCTCTAAGTAATTATGTTGGGATGTCACCATCTTATTGTCCACAGTACTAAAACGTGAAATTTGCCAAACTGTATTTTTAATCACGGTATTGACATGCACCAAATATCTTTCATTTAGAAGTGGTTACGTGTGATGTATGGCATAGTTTGAGGTACAGCACTGACAGACTTTGGAACCACTCTGAAGCATGTTAAACAGAAATGTATATGTATTGAACTGATTTTATTTCACTGTTATCTCAACAAAAATGCACTACATTTATTTCACATTACCTAGCATGATTGATAACTTTTGTTTTGCAATATATGTGTAAGGCATATCTATTCTGAAAGCATATGCTATTGTTTGTACATTTATAGAAATATGACTTGATAATGAATGAACTTGACCTGACAAATGCTTTGCCATTATATTTATCATTTATATTATGTATAATAAACTTACAATTTTATAACAAATATGATCTTTGGTTCATGTGTTCAAAACAAGTGTTGATTATAACACCTGTAAAAAGCATTCGAATTATCCTACTAACCTGGACTACAAAATCTTGGGAACACGGTTCCAACCCCTAGCAAACAAGAGGGTCTGAAAGGCCCATATTCACTCACCTGAGATTTTAAGGAACTAACCTGTTTTGTGCAGCCCAAGATGTCAATTTTTATGAAGAGTGAACATTAAATGTAACTTAAAGAGTTCTAACAACGTTTTACTATAGCCATAATAGGAAAAATTCCCCACTCCCTGGCGGCCACGATTTTCTAGATATCATTGGGACAAATCTACTGACCAAGTTTCATGAAGAGCAGACAATAAATGTGGCCTCTAGAGTGTTCATAAGGTTTTACTACAGCCATATAAGGAAAAATTTCTCCTTCCCTTGGTGCCCATGTTTTTCAACCACCCGCAACCATTTTTGAAATTGTCCAAGATGTAATTGGGAAAAATCTGACCAAGTTTCATGATGATTAGACAATCAATGTTGCCTCTTAAGAGTGTTAACAAGGTCTTACTTTAGCCATATGGAAAAATGCCCTGCCGCCTGGAGGCCATGTTTTTCAACCAACCATAACCATTTTCAAATTCGTCCAAGATATTATTGTGACAAATCTTCTGTCCAACTTTCATGATGATCGGACAATACATGTGGTCGTAAGAATGATAACACGGTTTTACTATAGCCATATAAGGGAAAATGCCCCCCCCCCCCCTGAATGCCATGTCTTTCAAGCAACCGGAACAATTTTCGAAACCCTCTAAGATAATCATTGGGCCAAATCTTCTGACCACGTTTCATGATGATTGGACAATAAATGGTGCATCTACAGTGTTAACAATGTATTACTATAGACATATGAGGAAAAAAATGCCCCTCCCCCGTGGCGGAACAACCGGAACCAATTTCAAACTCGTCCAAGCTTTCATTGGCGCATATGTTTTGACCAAATTTTATGAAGATCGGACAATAACGGATTACCGTTAGGGCCATCGTGGTTACACATTAAAATCCAGAGGGCGACAATGCGATAGTGCAATTGTACGATTGCGACAATGCGATAGTACGATGGCGACAACGTGATAGTAAAATGACGACAATGCATTGTCGCCATCGTTCTATCGCATTGTCGCCATCGTACAATCGCACTGTGGCCATCGTATTGTTGCACAGTCGTCGTCGTATTATCGAATAGTCGCCATCGTACTATCACACTGTCGCCATCGTATTGTTGCACTGTCGTCATCTTATTATCGCATATTCATACTGTCGTCATCGTATTATTTGGGTTTATGGACGTTTCGTGCCACTACCAGTTCGTTCCACTGATATTTGTGTTGAAAAGGGGTAGACGTTTCGTCCCACTGATAATATATAGGCGGATAGTTGTGAATAATGCCGTATAGGTGTGAATGATATTGGGGTGTATATAAATGTAGAAAATTATAACAATTTTGACAATTATAAATAACAAACAATAAAATGATTTATCGTTAGTATACTAATATTTGTAAATAGTGTAATATATGCGATAAACATAAAGTGTTTTATTTTTTATGAATCATGTGTATGTGCTTGTAATAATAAAATCTTGCATAGTTCATTATGTTTAATAAATATAAAACATGAAATGCTGTTATTTTCTATGCTTCAATTGTGTGCATTATATACATAAATAATAATATATAACATGAATGAACAATAATACAATTTAAAACAAGGGACAAAATTGTCACAAAACCAGGTTTTCATTGTGAAAAAAAAATCTGATAAAGGGAGAAAACTCAAACTGAACTTTTGAAATGACCAAAAAAAATTAACCCCCTTTGTAAGTTTTTTTTTTTTTAATCTATTTTTAGTCGTGGCGACCTTGACATTGGAGATATTGACGTGATTCTTTCGTGGGACACACCGTCCCATTATGGTGAACAAATGTGCCAAATGATTTTAAAATCTCACAATGAATGACATAGTTATGGCCAGGACAAGCTCATTTATGGCCATTTTTGACCTTTGAACTCAAAGTGTGACCTTGACCTTGGAGATATCGACGTAATTATTTCGCGCGACACATCGTCCAATGATGGTGAACAAATGTGCCAAATGATTTTAAAATCTGACGATGAACGACATAGTTATGGCTCGGACAAGCTCATTTATGGCCATTTTTGACCTTTGAACTCAAAGTGTGACCTTGACCTTGGAGATATCGACGTAATTATTTCGCGCGACACACCGTCCAATGATGGTGAACAAATGTGCCAAATGATTTTAAAATCTGACAATGAACGACATAGTTATGGCCCGGACAAGCTTATTCCGCCAGCCCGCCAGCCAGCCAGCCCGCCAGCCCGCCAGCCAGCCAGCCCGCCCGCATTCGCCAATCTAATAACCAGTTTTTTCCTTCGGAAAACCTGGTTAATAAAGTTGGTATTTTTCTTTTAAGAAAAGCTTATGCTTTACTATCGACTCACAAACTTTCAATTAGCTGTATGTGTCTTTACGTAATGAGCAAACAATTAATTACCGAATCGGGCCTTTAATTTACCGACACGGGCCTTTAATGGTCAATTAGTAACCTATTAGTAAACAACTCATTGCTTCAAAGAAGTGCACGGGCGGCTCTTCGAGATCTGGGAGAAGTACGAAGACGATGACATGACAACTACTCAACTGCTGAGAGCGTGCAGCCATATCATCGGGCTGGGCCCGAGCACAACCCAGGATGACATCCATGATGAGGACTTCTGAAATGCAATACATTGTATATATGATTTGTGTATGTGTATGATAGGATAGTATGCTGTTGTATTTGTGTTTCTATATTTGTGCACTTTTGTATATGTGTATTAAAACAATGTTTGAATATATTTATGTAATCAATCTAGATATTGTTAAAATGTATGCATGCATTCACTTCTGATGTTGTTAATGTCAATTTATTGCAAATGTTTGTATATATTTATGTAATCTCTGCCATTTTTTTAAATGTATGTATGCATTCACTTCTGATGTTTTAATATATTTATGTAATGTATTGTTAATGTATTATATGAAGCATTTAAATTGACTCTTAAACAATCTTGAAATAAAACAATGTTGTTTTCCCATTGAACAGATGTTACAATCAAAGGTGCGAAAGTTTGATTTCACACCTATACGGTATTATTCACACCTATCCGCCTATATATTATCAGTGGGACGAAACGTCCAATGCCTCAACCAAATAAAACGCCGCTTTTTAACCGCGTTAGGCCTATTCACTGTATAGCACTGCGTCTTTTTAACGCTTCATATAAAGGTTATATATTTTTAAACCAATAGATTTTTATTAAGGCACCGCACCAACACTGCAAAGTTTTATATTTATACCAATGGTACAGCCCAGTAAAATCGGGCTGTCCATTGTATGGCCGTTTTCGGCTTTTTATGCAGAGTTCTATGTTAAGCAGTGTGCTCGGGCAATGGTTTTTAACCGAAGTCCCGAGGGTAAATAACCCCAATAGTCAGACGTCCAATGCCGTAGCGGATCCGTGGTCTAGTGGTAACACACTGTCTTCACAATCCAGAGATCGCTGGTTCGATCCCCCGCTGCACCTAACCTACTAACTTGTCTTTCGCATGAGACGTTAAACCGAGGTGCAGTGTACTAGGTGCTATACACCGTGCACTATAAGACCCAGGGTCACCTCTGGAACGGGATGTCCCCTGTATCTTGCACTATCCCACGTAACCAACTAACACGTCTTTCTGGGGGCGATGGCCATATGGGAGACAATCCCGGTGCACTCGATAAAAAACAACAACAACGTCCAATACCCTCCTACACAAATATCAGTGGCACGAACTGGTAGTGGCACGAAACGTCCAGCACCCGTTATTTGCATTGTCGCCATCGTACTATCGCAATCGTATTGTCGTCATCGTACTATCGCATAGTCGCTACGTACTATCGCATTTTCGCTCTCTGGATTTTAATGTGTAACCACGAAAGCACTAACGGTATTCCGTAGACAATAAATGTGGCCCCTATAGAATGTTAACAATTAAGGCAAATGTTGACGCCGCACGACGGACAAACGGCGATCACAAAAGCTAGCCATGAGCACATATTGGGCTCAGGTGAGCTTAAAACTATTAATAGCATCTTTATGGTCTATTTAGGAACATGTCACCAAGCCAATGCTGATATAATACAAGGGGATGTAATAACTTTCTTTTTTTTTTAAATTAATTATGTCCCTTTTGTTTATTTACATCCGGGCAACGTCTTATGAAATATGGCGGAAATACCACGAAATAAATCCAGCTGAATGCATTTCATAAGCATTTGAAATGTATTCTGGGGTAATCGGGTATCTAAATTGGTTGCATACATTACATATACACACTTAGACGCAATTTAGACTAAAATGGACAACATAGAATCCGTGGTTGGAGGTCTGGGTAGCGACAGATTGCCTGCAAATTTGCCCCCGGAGGTGAGTTAAGTTGAACAGCTGACAGTGACAGTCATTCGAACTACAGTTGTTTTGTTGGTTTTTATAAATAAATATTAGGTTAAATCGGTAATATTATGTTATTGTTGTTTTCAAAGAAGATCATGTAATGTGTTGTCAAAGGTATTTATTTCGCAATTCAGATAAATTTGTACAGATTATGAATATGATTATGTCATTTATGCAACTTAATTCTAAAACTTCCTTACAGCCTTTAGTTAACTCTGTCTGAGACTTGCCAAGAGAACTAACGCAAACAGGTTTCATAGTACTGACTAGAACTGTGTGCTGAAGCAAATCTCGTATAAAAAGTCAGAGTTTTTGGCGTACTTACAAATGTATCCTCCAATTACCTTGAGTCGAGCGGTAAAGGAAACAACTAAATTCTGAATTAATTCAGACTATGCCGCAATAAACGATGTACCTTAAAAGATTTATTTCATTTCTATTAAAACCATGTCAGAATTGTTTATTAACAGCGTGTTTAACCACGCAAAGCCGATAGTTCTATACACACCCGCAAATGACATACATTACGCGCGTTGTTACCTTGAGTCGAGAGGTCACATCTGAAAAGCTAGAGTACTCGATTGCAATAGGCATGAAGTCAACAAAACTTTAAAAATTCGATTCACTGAACAAATTAAGAGAAACTGAAAGATTAATTTAACTTTTTTTATAACTTCTATTTACCATTTATCAAGTTTCTGTTTTATTGGTCAATCTTCTTTTGAGCAACATTGACACAAAAATTATCAACCAATCGAAACAGGGTATACCCCCTGAACATGTAGATATCGGCATGTCACCTATTTTCGCGATGTGTGCCAAAAGATTGTTCCATGCAACATTTTCTGGGAATCGTAAAAAAGTTGAAGATTTTTTTTTTAAATCAAATACACAAAAGTATGTGTTTACACTAGTGCAGTGGTCTGCAATTTATGTGCAAGTTTAATGAAGAGTACCGAAAAAATGCACGGAATATGCATAAATTCGGATTATTTCAGTTTAAGTACAGTTTTTAAATGCAATTACACTGCTTTTTTTCTTATTTAAGTTGTGTCTGTAATTATGTTCAGGCGTAGTAATGTTATTGAAACAATACTCGGAGCGCATGCGTGTGACGTCATCACATGAGCCGCATTCTTAATGTTAACAAAGTGATCGAAATTAGGTCATGCTCGAAATAAGGGAACCGTACGATATGTCATGCTAAAACTCAATAGTTCTGAACTTTATGAAGGAAATCAATGAATACCGTGTTATAAGTATGAAAGTATACTTTTGAACGCAAACTTTATTGATGAGCTCAATGTCCGTCAATTTGTTTTTGAAAGCTAAGAACCTGATCATTCTAGTGTTTTCTTGAATGCTTTGAGTAACATACACAATACCCGTTACTTTCAACACAAATTTGCGTGTTGTTTGTGGATAAATGCTCAAGACAAAAGTGTCTTAAAAAAACATAATCAAACTAAAAGCCAAAGTTTTGAATTGACGACTAATCAATCTATCTTACTGAAGTTCCGGAGAAAGTCTTTGTAGCAATAGCATTATTGGTTGATGAGACACAAGATCTATCTTGCCCAGGATTCCGGAGTTATAGTAGATGAATAAATAAGCATATTTTCAAATTCAGAATACTCAACGTTTTCTATTGTAAAAGCTCAACTCCTTTTCGTGTACCATTGACATGTTTGAAACATGGATGAATGGCATTATTCTGCGAGCACACCATATCAAGTAAGATGTTTTAATTTGCACATTAGGGATATATTTATGATCTGTTTGTGGTTATTTATGCAAGAAAAAAGTTTGTGCTGCTCATTTTTAACCAGGTTTTCCGAAGGAAAAAACTGGTACATGTAATTAGATTGGTGAATGTCGGCGGGTGGGCTCGCGTGCAGACAGGCGGAAAAAGCTTGTCCTGGCCATAACTTAAAAAGTCTTTGTTGTTCATTGTGAGTTATTAAAATCATTTGGAACAATTGTTCATCATCATTAGACGCTGTGTAGCGCGAAAGAATAACGTCCATATCTCCAAGGTCAAGGTCACACTTTGAGTTCAAAGGTCAAAAATGGCCATAGTGAAAAAAACATTTTTTTTTTCAATTTGGGAAATTTCTCTATGATTTTTTGGGAAAAAATGACCTTATTTTCAATTCGGAAGGGGCCCTGTTATATAAAGGTGAAAAGCGCTGTGTGATTGTATGGAGAGATACATGTATATCTTCCACCCCTAATTAAAATACAATATACATATATTGTCATAGTAATCATCCATCTTTCATACAATCACAGCAAGATGCCTATTCTTTTATTTTCCTGTTCAACTGTCTTCTGTCAACTGTAAAGTTTTGTTGCATTTCAGGTCGAAGAGGGTAACATTGAATACAAGGTAGGTTGATAGAAGTTTATATCTATCAGTATTATGTCAAATTCAACACTTCTAACTGTTCTCTGGTGTTTGTTTGAAATGAAAAATGTCTATATTTTTTGTGAGGAAATAGTGCAAATTAGTCAAAATTAGATGTTCGCAAAATTATTGATCCCACAGAAGTCATTTTCTTTATTAAAAAAGTTAATTTCACTTCCTTTACTGGTAAACATTGTCATTTGTGTCAAGGTAAATTGACTGTAATGCATTATTACCATTTCAAGTAAATGATATAAACAAACAACGTTCCATACATGTTAAAGGTTTTTGGTAGGTGGTATAATTTATTTAATTTAAGAAATCCTACTGTACAATCTAACCTGATTTGTTTTTGGCTTAAAAAAATTGCACAATCATGTAGGTTTGTTAAGATTTAATTATCTGTCAAAGTGTGTGTCACTACAACCTTTTTTGGCAAAATCTTTCTGCAGAAGTAAGAACAATGCTAGATTTAATGTACATATCTCGAAGATCAGTAGAGCTGTATTCAGGTAACATTTCTCATTATAGAACGTAGTATCACCAGTGGTTGTAAATTGTACAGGTTTTGAACAGTCATGTGTATTGTACTACATAAATGTCAATATTCTTTGTTTATCCAAATGATGTGTTTGTCTAGCATTAATACTGCTTGCTACGAAGCTGTTATACACTAATTTCTCAATCTAGCATATACATGTATGGTAGATCAAATAGTTTCCCATTTCAAATTAGGAAAAATACAAAAAGGTTTTAAAAAAGACTGCAGCACCCGACTGGCACTAGTCTTTAATACAATGATTAAAATGAGTAAGATGGAAGTCAGTTTTCTCTGCACTGGAAAATTGTATGCTAGGCTTGCCCAATTAATCAGATTCACATAGCTATGCTTTCAAAATTGTAACATGTAATTTGAATGGCTAATTTTAATGTCTCATGAGCTATAATTATGTCAGGAATTCAGTCCTGGCAAAAACTACTGATTTTATTAACTGTTTATACTGACCTTACACTATCATATGAGCCTATCTCTGGAAAAGAATATGCATAATGCAAGTGAATATATGGCCATTCCAGATTAGCCTGTGTAGTCTGCACAGGCATCAGTGACAACACTTTATGCTTAAACTGTATTAACGTTAAGAAGAATCTTTCTTTCAACAACAAAAATGCAATAAATGCTGAAAGTATGGTCACTGATTAGCCTGCACTGGCCAATATGGGAGGACATTTTAAGCACATGCATTAAACTCCATTTTCTCAGAACGCAACTCATTTCTATAGTTAAAACTGGTGAATCCGAGCCAGGAGCGTGTGGAACATCTGGTGACACAGATGAAGTGGAGGCTAGAGGAGGGCCAAGGGGAGGCAATCTACGAGATAGGGGTGGAGGACAACGGGCTGCTGGTTGGCCTGCGCGAGGAGGAGCTGCGGATGTCTGTACACACCCTTGAGACAATGGCTGATAGGTAAGAGCAGTTTGTGCACAATTAAACTATAACACTTTCTGTGTTTATGGAATTTTTTATAAAATTAAGAAGTCTCTATTTAACAAAACTCTGGTCTATGTGTAATGTGTTGCCCTTATTAGCCTGTGGGGACTGCACAGGCTTATCTAGGACGACATTTTTAGCTCATCTATTTTTTGAAAAAAAATTATGAGCTATTGTCATCACCTTGGCGTCTGCGTCGGCGTCGGCGTCCGGTTAAGTTTTGCGTTTAGGTCCACTTTTCTCAGAAAGTATCAATGCTATTGCATTCAAACTTGGTACACTTACTTACTATCATGAGGGGACTGGGCAGGCAAAGTTAGATAACTCTGGCGTGCATTTTGACTGAATTATGTGCTCTTTTTATACTTAGAAAATTGAAAATTTTGGTTAAGTTTTGTGTTAAGGTCCATTTTATTCCTTAAGTATCAAAGCTATTGCTTTCATACTTGCAACACTTACTAACTACCGTAAGGGGACTGGGCAGGCAAAGTTAGATAACTCTGGCGTGCATTTTGACAGAATTATGTGCCCTTTTTATACTTAGAAAATTGAAAATTTTTGTTAAGTTTTGTGTTAAGGTCCATTTTATTCCTTAAGTATCAAAGCTATTGCTTTCATACTTGCAACACTTACTAACTACCGTAAGGGGACTGTGCAGGCAAAGTTATGTAACTCTGACTGGCATATGGACGGAATTATGGGCCCTTTATACTTAGAAAATTGAAAGTTTGGTTAAGTTTTGTGTTTTGGTCCACTTTACCCCTAAAGTATCATAGATATTGCTTTCATACTTGGAACACTCGCAAACTATCATAAGGGTACAGTAAAAGGACAAGTTGCATAACTCTGGATGTCATTTTTACGGAATTATGGCCCTTTTTTGACTTAGTAACTTTGAATATATGGTTAAATTTTGTGTTTCGATCCACTTTACTTCTTAAGTATCAAGGCTATTGCTTTCAAACTTCAAATACTTTCATGCTATCATGAGGTTACTGTACCTGGCAAGTTGAATTTTACCTTGACCTTTGAAATACCTTTACTCTCAAAGTCAAATTATTAAATTTCTCTAAAATTGCCATAACTTCTTTATTTATGATTAGATTTGATTGATACTTTGACAAAACTACTCTTACCTGACATACCACAATAGACTCCACCCAAACCATCGCCCGTGCCCCCCCCCCAACCCCCCCCCCCCCCCCAATTTTTTTTTTTTTTTTTTTTTTTTAAGATCATCTCACAAATGACCACCACACCCTCACACTATACCCCCCCCACCCCACCCCCCTCCCCAATTTTTTTGTTAAACGGTTAAAAAACAAAACTATTTATTTTGATTATTTTATGTTTGAAATACCGTCCAACCATCGCACCCAATAACCCCCCTCCCACCCCCCCTCCCCCCACCCGAATCCCCCCCCCCCTATTTGTTTTTTTTTTTTTTTTTAAGATCATCTCACAAATTACCACCACACCCTCACACTATACCCCCCCACCTCACCCCCCCCAATTTTTTTTTATGAAACGGTTAAAAAACACAAATATTTATTTTTATTATTTTATGTTTGAAATACCGTCCAACCATCGCACCCAAGAATCCCCCACCACCCCCCCACCACCCCCCCCCCCCCCCCCCCCCCCGATTTTTTTTTTCCTTTTTTTCGCATTTTTGGAAGAAAATGTAATAAATGTCCACACCCCCACACAATGCACCGCTCTTCACTCCACCCCTCCCTCCTTTGTGATTGAAAATGAGAGTCCCTTCACCTTTAAAAAGAAAATAGATGAGCGGTCTGCACCCGCAAGGCGGTGCTCTTGTTCACACATGCACTAAGCCCCATTTTCGAGAGTGTGGTTCATATGGTAAGAGCTTCAAATCATTATAAAAACAGCCTGTCAATGCCTTCTCTGGTTTCAGACTAGGTGCAACCCTCACTATTCTCAGAGATAGGTACATCAGCAGTGAAGATGGGGATGAAGAGAAGAGGGCGCTGGAAATTCTTGTTAGAAAAGTCCCTGATGATCAAAAGGTAAATAAACGCTCCTTTTACATACTTTAGCACATTATTCAGGTTTAATTTCATGCAAGAAAGATTTATTGGGCAATTGTTAATTTGGAAGTATCATTCAGTTACTTAAACAAAGCATTGTTTCATATCAGGATTTTCCCAAGAAATTTTGGATTAAATGTTTTGTCAAGATTGATTACAAATATTCTGCAAAACAAAAGCACATTTCTGAACTTCACAGCGACAAACAGGGCTTTTTTTCTTTAAACAAGTGCCTTATACAAATCTTTTCTCCAAGAGGAAGACCCCTTCCCCTAAGAGAATGTCTTTAAAATGATGCAAATTTCCCCAAATTTCCAGCTTACTTTGGAAAATTCCTCCCCCTTTTCCAGTTTTTTTGATAATTTTTTTCCAAAAATGGATACCAGGCCCTTTCCCCAAATCAAGAAAAAAAGCCTTGACAAAAAAATTGATTCTTTATTCAACAGCAGTGAATTATAAAATTGTGTGTGCATGAAAAATATCTTTAAAAAATATCATCCTGTATAAATTAAGTGTTTAAAAAGGTTAAAAGTCATCAAAGTTGAGACTAAAAGTCTGATTTTAAAAGTAATCAAAGCACCCTGCTGTTTCTGTTTATCTTATCCATGTCTTATCATCTCAGATATGGTTACAGTTTATAGATCTCTGTCTGACTGTCCTGGGATTCATAAACCCTCGTGAGAGTATTCTGCTGGAAATGTTGATTTTTTAATATGCACAAAGATATAGAGAATACTAGGTTAGCGTTGAATACAGAGAAGTTTATTTTGCGAGGCTTAGAACGCCGGAAGCGCGAGCCTTGGCGAGCGCTTTCGGTGTTCGAGCCGAGCAACATAAACTTCTCTGTATTCAACGCTAATCCTAGTATTCTATTTATCCCATTTGATTTTTTTCAACGTGACGTTTAACATAAATAGATCTAATAACCTTAACAATAATTTTAATTCCGTCATTAAAGCGCTTAAAATCTAACAAATGTAACCATGCGTAGTGATATACCTGTATTTGTTCTGGTACGCGAAATAGTCTTTAAAAATTACACAAACTGTAAAACAAGTAAAAATATTACCATATGCCTACATTCAATTTTACGCAGTATGCAAATTTTAACACATTACGACCGCGAAAAGAAGATTTTACTTTACTATAATTTATTTTATTTTCGAAAGAAAATGATCAAAATCCAATATGGCGGCCATTACTCCTGACAAAATGCTGTCGATGTCAACATACATGTACACCATCGACGACCTAGTTCTGGCTACCATTACTTTAAATGTCGCTTTTTATGATTTTTGACTGGCGCGACTTTGTACAGGTCTGTCAATACTAAATAAACTGTACGCTGAAGTTTCTTAAGCTATCGAAGACCTTGACAATTTTGACGAGTAAACAGACAATTGCAGCGACTGACACTTTATTTGACAAAATATACAGGGCAATACGTTTTCGACGAATTTCAGGACGCGCAGAACGTGTTTTTTTATATAATGTTATGGGTATGCCGTGTGTGATCCGATGCATCAATGGCGCCCATGTTAAAATCATTTCCCCGAGATCAGGGAACGACAAAAGTACAATCAAAAATCAAAACATGTAAGAACTAGTATCTTACCTTTAATTATCCTTTAAAATCCATCTAATAATCCATTTAACTCAATTATTGACGATTTTGCATCTAGGGTCTTTAATAATTATTTAAGCATAGTTAAATAAAGACCCTTATGCCATTCTATCACTTTATTCAAATGAGTTTATGAACGCGATAAACTTTCTTCTTCGTCACACGCTACGTCATGTACTCTACATTACTGCTGTTCAAATGAACCGGAGCAGTTTATCTAATAACAGCCGTTGGTAAACTCGGTTGCATTTGCAGATTTCTGCATATAAACATAATTATGTTTAAACTTGCTCAATGTTTTATTTATCTATGGTAAATGCCCTTATTGTACGAAAAAATAATCTATTATATAAATACACAAAGAATGGAAAACATTCAAGTACACAACAGATGAATGAGTAGAAAATACCCGTGTACAAATGGGACGTTCCCAATTCCAGTGTGGTGCTATTTTTACCATCTTATACTTCACACAGCTCTATGCCTAACGTGAATTAAATAGGAAAGCAAACATAGCAGATTATTCATGAACTGTGCGATATGTGTATGGCTTGTTGTACATTCTTAATATTTAAGTTAAATGTCAAAAGTATATGCTTTGGTTATAGACAATGCACATTACACTAAATAATGTCATATGACTAGATTTAAAGGTTGAAGGTCGTATAATTTTGAAGCTCAAGTTTTGTCGACTTTGTTTCTTGTGAAAAATCATTCAGTAGTAAAGTAAATATAAATAAAAAAATAACAAAACAAAAATCGTGTAATTTTATATTTTATTTCAACATTTCTTTTGGTGAATATGTCATATTTTTTTCTGCAAAATATGCACATTTTCTTTTCATGGGTGACCTTAAAATTCGATCAATGAACTAAACAATATCGACCTAATTTTAGCGCATATCGCATGACGTCATTTAAAAAGTAGTCCGTGCACGCGACAGGTATATTCCACAGTGTTGAATACAAGCAAGTATATTCCACAACGTGTTATACCGTCAATGTCGCGGTGAAAATGGGATAAATGAGCATCTCTGGGGAAACACAGTTTAATGCATGTGCGTTAAGTATTGCCACAGATTAGCCTGTGCAGTTTTCACAGCCTAATTAGGGACACTCTTTCGGCTTAAACTGGATTTTGTTTAAGAAGAGACTTTCTTAAAACAAAAAATACAATATAAAAATGCAAATAAAATACAATATGCAGTTGCTCTGCATGTCTTACCCATGTCTCATCATTTCTGATATTGGCACAGTTTATAGATCTCCGCCTGACAGTGCTGGGTAACGTAGACTCAGGCAAGTCCACCCTGCTGGGCGTGCTGACCCACGGGGAGCTGGACAACGGACGGGGCCGGGCACGGCTCAACCTCTTTAGGCACCTGCACGAGATCCAGACAGGGCGCACATCCTGTATCAGCCATGAAATACTGGGCTTTAATGATAAAGGGGAGGTAAGTCACATCTTGTATTAGCCACAAGACACTAGGCTTTAATAATAAAGGGGAGCCAAGTCACTTTCAGTATCAGTCACAAGACACAGGGCTTTAATAATAAAAGGGAGGTAGGTCACTTCCTGTAATAGTCACAAGACACTAGGCTTTAGTAATAAAGGGGAGCCAAGTCACTTTCTGTATCAGTCACAAGACACAGGGCTTTAATAATAAAAGGGAGGTAAGTCACTTCCTGTATCAGCCATAAAATACTGGACTTTAATAATAAAGCGGAGGTAACTCGCTATCTGTATCAGCCATGAAATACTGGGCTTTAATAATAAAGAGGAGGTAAGTCACGTCCTGTATCAGCCATGAAATACTGGGCTTGAATAATAAAGGGGAGGTAAGTCACATCCTGTATCAGTAACGGGACAATTGATTTTAATAATAAAGGGGAGGTAAGTCGCATCCTGTATCAGTCATGAAATACTAGGCTTTGATAATAAATGGGAAGTAAGTTTAACTATAACATAGGTTTTTTAATGTTTTTGACCCTTTACCAGTACACTGTCACCACCATGTTAACACGTAAATTAATATGTCCGGCTCATTTCCATGCCCACTGTTTGGTTGCAGGTGGTCAACTACAGCGAGTCTCGGTCTGTAGAGGAGATCTGTGAGCACTCAAGCAAGCTCATCACGCTGATAGACCTCGCGGGACACCACAAGTACCTCAAGACCACGATATTTGGTCTCACCTGCTACTCACCGGACTTCTCCATGCTTGTAGTCAGTGCCAACACTGGCATGGGTAAGTCTAGAGCATTATTAAGTGCAAGAAAACTGATGACTGTAAAACATAAAACTCTTAATTTTCAATTTACGATACAGCATAACAATCTTGGTCAAAAGAAGGATAGTAAATGTATAAATTTCAATTTTCTATGTAGGTTTGGTGAAATTCTTGCTAATAGTCAAAAGTGTACAAGGTCAACTTGACTGATTTTCTTTGAACTTGTTCAAATTGTGAAAATTAAATCAGTCCAAATGATTTACTAACAACTTATTATAATGCAAAACTTGTATCTATTAATTTGCTTAGCAAATCATGTTGTTATGATATATTTGGAGAGCAAATTTCAACATCATCATGTTTTGTTTTTGAGCTCACCTGAGCACAACGTGCTCATGGTGAGCTTTTGTGATCGCTTTTTGTCCGTTGTGCGGCATCAACATTGTCCTTGTTAACTCTCTAGAGGCCACATTTATTGTCCAATCTTCATGAAATTTGGTCAGAAGATTGGTTTCAATGATATCTTGGATAAGTTTGAAAATGGTTACGTTTGCTTAAAAAACATGGCTGCCAAGGGGCAGAGCATTTTTCCTTATATGACTATAGTAAAATCTTGTTAACACTCTTGAGGCCACAGTTATTGTCTGATCTTCATAAGACTTGGTCAGAAGATTTATCCCAAAAATATCTTGGACGAGTTCAAAAATGATGCCAGTTGGTTGAAAAACATGGCCGCCAGGGGGCTGGGCATTTTTCCTTGTACGGCTATTGTAAAACCTTGTTGACACTCTAGAGGCCACATTTATTTTCCGATCATCATGAAACTTGGTCAGAAGATTAGTCCGAATGATATCTTGGATGAGGTCTAAAATGGTTTTGGTTGCTTTAAAAACATGGCTACCAGGGGCGGGGCATTTTTCCTTATATGGTTATAGTAAAACCTTGTTAACACTCTAGAGGCCACATTTATTGTCCAATCTTCATGAAATTTGGTCAGAAGATTGGTCTCAATGATATCTTGGATGAGTTCCAAAATAATTATGTTTGCATGCAGCGATTTTCCTTGTCCAATTGGGAAAAGTACCCGTACCGGTCCAATTGGGAAAAATTGAGTCGTGAAAACCACAAAATTGGGAAAAATCGAGTCCTGAAATCCTTAAATTGGGAAAATCGCGTAGTGAAGTTTGGGTCTTATTAAATACATCATACAGTTCAAACTTAATTGAACATACCCATTAAAATAATCATTTGCAGGCATGCCTTAATGACCATTACTTAAAGTAATAAAATTGATATAAATAACAAAATATTATATAGAAGACACAAAATCAATTACTAGTTGTTTTAATCTCTTATAAAGCAATGTCTCTCACTTTCATTTTTTTTTAAATTTCAACAATCTTTGATGTTTGATCATCACTCAGTTGCTGGCATTCCTCTCTGCACAGCATCATTAGAGCTGTCAATGTGTCCTGTGATAGACGGTTCCGATTGGTCGTGCAAAGATTGTTCATTAGACTGAACAACCTTTCCACAGAGGCAGTGCTGGAGGGCATTTCAAACTACGATAAGGTTTCAAACCGACGTCAAACAGTACGCTGGCTGCCTGACAAAAGAACCGCAAACAGTAACGACTCTATTGATTGAACGCGCTGAATAATAAAACCCGATATTAATCGAGCGCGTGGTTACACACAACTATACGATTTTCTTTGTTCACTCGCCGAAAGTTGGGTTTTGTTACGAAACTTTCGATCGTTTTGAGAAAAAATTCGGACGCCAATTGGGATTTTTCAGATGCCGATTGGGAATTTGGGAATTTTCGCTCGATTGGGAAAGTACGGTTTACCGGTACTTTACAAAGAAGGAGGAAAATCGCTGGCTTGAAAAAAATGGCTTCCAAGGGGCGGGGCATTTTTCCTTATATGGCTATAGTAAAATTTGTTAACACTGTAGAGGCCACATTTACGCTCCGATCTTCATGAAACTTGGTCAGAAGATTCATCCCGATAATATCTTGGACAGGTTAAAAAATGATGCCCGTTGGTTGAAAAACATGGCTGCCAGGGGGCGGGGCATTTTTCCTTATATGGCTATAGTAAAACCTTGTTAACACTCGAGGCCACATTTATTTTCCGAACTTTGTGAAACTTAGTCAGAAGATTTGTCCCAATAATATCTTGTTATCTCAGGTGAGCAACTTTGGGCCTTTCAGGCCCTCTTGTTGTGATAGATCTTTTTATGTTATATCTCTAAATTGTAATTGATATTGCTCAGTTTGGCAGAAAGATGAGAATTTTAACGTACCCAAGTATGATTTTATTTTATTGGGGTTTCAGGCAAGTGTGTTATTTCAATGACTGAATATGAAGCCATGGGCAGTTGTGTGATTTCTCCTCCTTTCAGCTGATTTTATCCCTTTCTATGTCAAAGTTATTATACAAATAGCTATGAACTTTGCTGGATCTAAATACACATGATGAGTAATGACGTTTTTTTCTGTAACGGGGGTAGTGCATTTTCTTCCCCAGAGGTGGTTCTTAAATCACACCCCTGTTTGGGTCATTGTAGAGTAAATGTTATGTAATTCTAATATAACATGTCAATATTTCAGCTGGAACAACCAAAGAGCATCTCGGGTTTGCCCTGGCGCTGAAGGTTCCCATCTTTGTGGTGGTGACCAAGATTGACATGTGCCGCAAGTTCCTCATAGAAAAGACTGTGTCCCAGCTGGAGAAGATACTCAAGTCCCCTGGCTGCAAGAAGATACCACTCCGTATAGACACGGAGGATGACGCTATTACTGCTGCTCAGAACTTTGACACCGATAGGTAGGCCAATATGTTTTTGAGTCACACTCTGCAAAAATGGGGCTTAATGCATGTGCATAAAGTGTTGTCACACAGGCTAATCTGGGACTACACTTTCGGCTTTTATTGTTTTTTTTCTAAGAAGAGACGTCTTTAAAATGAAAGATTCCATAAAAGTTGAAAGTGTCATCCCTGATTAGCCTGTGCTGATTGCCCAGGCTAAGCAGGGACAACACTTAACGCACATGCCTTAAACTTTTTTTCACAAAGAAAGGCTTAATATGGTTTTTTGTGTAAGGAAATAAATTAGCCAGTTGATTAACGTAGCTGCCTTTGATATGGCACAAAACTGGAATGTCAAAAAGAATTGGAAGGGTAATTTATGCCATCAGAGCTGCATAGAACTTTGACTTTTGATTGTTATGCTACATTTGGGTTTGTTTTGATGCTAGTAAAATATCTTATTAGACAAAAGCAAAACTGAATTGTAGAAGGATTTGATGAAATGATAGAATGGTCTATCAAATCAACAATTAACATTTATAAAATATCAAGATCAGCAGTTTCATAACACAATTGCTCTTATCTGACTCCAATGGCCACAGCTGAAGTAAGCATATGTTACCTGGGTTTGCACGGTATCTACAGGATTGTGCCGATCTTTCGTGTATCATCTGTGAGTGGTGCCAACCTAGATCTCCTCTACAAGTTCCTGAATGTCATACCACCGCTGAACAAGGACCGGGACCGGATGGTCCAGCTGCCCACAGAATATCAGGTAAGAGCTAAAGCCAATACCCTATTTTTTAGAGTATAAGACGCAAGTTTTTACCAGACAAAAGTGTCAACACCTATAGTAAATGTTTCATTAATTATGATATTTATAAGACAGTACAGAATGCTCCGGCTTTCAACCAAAGTCTCTAGGTTAAAAAAGCAAGCATGTATATAAATCCATAATAGAAATTTTTTATTTCTTTTTATGCCCCTGAAGGAGGGCATATAGTGATCTGACTGTCCGTCACACTTTGCGTTTAGGTTTCGAAAAATGCTCATAACTTCTATGTTGCTTCAGATAGCAATTTCATATTTGGCATGCATGTGTATATGGACAAGGCCTTTCCATACGCACACAAATTTTGACCCCTGTGACCTTGAACTTAGGATCCGCGTTTAGGTTTCGAAATTTGCGTTTAGGTTTCGAAAAAAAGCTCATAACTTCTATCAAGCATTTACAGGGGGCATCAGTCATCCTATGGTGACAGCTCTTGTTTAATCCTAACAATAATTTGGAACAGGAATTCATGGAATAGAACATAGTATTTTTAGTTTAGTTGTTATACTAAAGTTTGTCTTATATGTGGACCAATTAAAAAAAAAAAAAAAAATATGAAATGCGTTGTGTACTTCGGTGGGACTTTTATCCTGGTATTGACATAAATGCCTAGCCCCAGTTGTTATGTATTGACTATTGGTTATAAATAATGTTTGTTAATGTTCTATATAGTACATGTACAGTGAATTAACTAATTTATCATGATTGTAACTTTTATAGCAATGTTTAAATTCTTAAGAAAGAGAAATTCGTCATCAAACTTTTAATCATAACATTAAAAGGAATAAAATAACTTGTAAAACTTTTTATCAACTGTTTCATGGTGTTTGAATTTGGTTCCTTTAAAACACCATCACTTGCATGGGTGTTGAGAAATACCTATTAGACACAAAATATTGGGTACAAATACTGAAGATTAAAGGCATTCATAGGGTCATGGTTCAATGTCTTCAGTATTACTTCTAATAAAAGTAATGCATGTGGGTAAATTGTCATTACAGTTCGCACAGGCTAATCAGGGATGACACTTTCTGCCTACACTGGATTTACATTAAGAAAAGATATTCTTCAAACTAAAACGGGATGAAAATTTAACCCTAAACTGGAATTTTGAGAAGAAACATAACCATAAAAGCAGAAAGTGTTGTCCCTGATTACCTTGTGCGGACTGCACAGGCTAATCTTGAACGACACTTTACACATATCTGTAAAGACCTGTTTTCTAAGAGTGAGGCTGATATGCAAAAATATGGTTTGTATTTGAACTTCTGTAAATTGTTTACATGTTCCTTGTGCGCTATGGTTTGTATTTGAACTTCTGTAAATTGTTTACATGTTCCTTGTGCGCTTGCAGATAGACGGAGTGTTCACAGTGCCAGGTGTGGGCAACGTTGTAGGGGGCAGGCTGCACACGTAAGCATTGACACAGGCAGATTTTACCAGTTACATGTTGTAGGGGCAGGCTGCACACGTAAGCATTGACACAGGCAGTTTGTATCAGTTACATTAGTATTGACACAGGCAGATTTTACCAGTTACATTAGCATTGAGCCTTGCTCTTGAAAAAAGGGACATAATGCAATTTCTGTTTTTATGGAATTTTTCGTTTATAAGGTCTCTTATAAATAAAAATCCAGTCAAGGTTTCTCCTGATTAGCCTGTGCTGACAGGTTAATGTGGGATGATACTGAACACACATGCATTTATTCTTATTTTCTTAATGCTAGGCTCCATCATGTCTACTCTGAAGATTCTATACATATTCAATGCACCATGCTGCTGTGTTTTGAAAATTGTGAAAGAAGTATTTAGGTAGTTTATCTGGTTGTTTTAAAAGTAGATTAATAACATTTAAATAATGTTTTAATTGAGGAAAAGTGCAGGAAAATCAGCTTGTATGGAAATAAACAAATAAGAAAATCCAGTGGCCCACCTCAAATAGCAGGGATCTATGGCTAATGGGCCCCTTGATTGCAGGGATCTATGGCTAGTGGGCCCCTTGATTGCAGGGATCTATGGCTAGTGGGCCCCTTGATTGCAGGGATCTATGGCTAGTGGGCCCCTTGATTGCAGGGATCTATGGCTAGTGGACCCCTTGATTGTAGGGATCTATGGCTAGTGGGCCCCTTGATTGTAGGGATCTATGACTAGTGGGACCCTTGATTGCAGGGATCTGTGACTAGTGGGCCCCTTGATTGCAGGGATCTATGGCTAGTGGGCCCCTTGATTGCAGGGATCTATGGCTAGTGGGCCCCTTGATTGCAGGGATCTATGGCTAGTGGACCCCTTGATTGTAGGGATCTATGGCTAGTGGGCCCCTTGATTGTAGGGATCTATGACTAGTGGGACCCTCGATTGTAGGGATCTAAGGCTAGTGGGCCTCTTGATTGTAGGGATCTATGGCTAGTGGGCCCCTTGATTGCAGGGATCTATGGCTAGTGGGCCCCTTGATTGCAGGGATCTGTGACTAGTGAGCCCCTTGATCGCAGAGATCTATGGCTAGTAGGTCCCTTGATTGCAGGGATCTATGGCTAATGGGCCTCTTGATTGCAGGGATCTATGGCTAGTGGGCCCCTTGATTGCAAGGATCTTTGGCTAGTGGGCCCCTTGATTGCAGGGATCTATGGCTAGTGGACCCCTTGATTGCAGGGATCTATGGCTAGTGGGCCCCTAGATTGCAGGGATCTATGGCTAGTGGGCCCCTTGATTGCAGGGATCTATGGCTAGTGGACCCCTTGATTGTAGGGATCTATGGCTAGTGTGCCCCTTGATTGTAGGGATCTATGGCTAGTGGATCCCTTGATTGCTGGGATCTATGGCTAGTGGGCCCCTTGATTGCAGGGATCTATGGCTAGTGGGCCCCTTGATTGCAGGGATCTATGGCTAGTGGGCCCCTTGATTGGAGGGATCTATGGCTAGTGGACCCCTTGATTGCAGGGATCTATGGCTAGTGGGCCCCTTGATTGCAGGGATCTATGGCTAGTGGGCCCCTTGATTGCAGGGATCTATGGCTAGTGGACCCCTTGATTGTAGGGATCTTTGACTAGTGGGACCCTCGATTGTAGGGATCTTTGACTAGTGGGCCTCTTGATTGTAGGGATCTATGGCTAGTGTGCCCCTTGATTGTAGGGATCTATGGCTAGTGGGCCCCTTGATTGTAGGGATCTATGGCTAGGGGGCCCCTTGATTGTAGGGATCTATGGCTAGTGGGCCCCTTGATTGCAGGGATCTATGGCTAGTGGGCCCCTTGATTGCAGGGATCTATCCTTGTGGGCCCTTTGATTGTATGGATCTATGGCTAGTGGGCCCCTTGCTTGTGGGGATCTATGGCTAGTCTGCCCCTTGATAGCAGGGATCTTTGGCTAGTGGGCCCCTTGATTGCATGGATATATGGCTAGTGGGCCCCTTGATTGTAAGGATCTGTTCTAGTGGGCCCCTTGATTGTAGGGATCTATGGATAGTGGGCCCCTTGATAGCAGGGATCTATGGCTAGTGGGCCCCTTGATTGCAGGGATCTATGGCTAGTTGGCCACTTGATTGCAGGGATCTATGGCTAGTGGGCCCCTTGATTGTAGGGATCTATCCTAGTGGGTCCCTTGATTGTAGGGATCTATAAATAGTGGGCCCCTTGATTGCAGGAGATCTATGGCTAGTGGGCCCCTTGATTGTAGGGATCTATTGCTAGTGGGCCCCTTGGTAGTAGGGATCTATGGCTAGTGAGTCCTTGATTGCAAGGATCTATGGCTAGTGGGCCCCTTGATTGAAGGGATCTATGGCTAGTGGGCCCCTTGATTGCAGGGATCTATAGCTATTGGGCCTCTTGATTGCAGGGATCTATAGCTAGTGTGCCCCTTGATTGTAGGGATCTATGGCTAGTGTGCCCCTTGATTGTAGGGATCTATGGCTAGTGGATCCCTTGATTGCTGGGATCTATGGCTAGTGGGCCCCTTGATTGCAGGGATCTATGGCTAGTGGGCCCCTTGATTGCAGTGATAAATGGAGTGGGCCCCTTGATTGTAGGGATCTATAGCTAGTGTGCCCCATGATTGCAGGGATCTATTGCTAGTGGGCCCCTTGATTGCAGGGATCTATGGCTAGTGGGCCCCTTGATTGCTGGGATCTATGGCTAGTGGGCCCCTTGATTGCAGGGATCTTTGGCTAGTGGACCCCTTGATTGCAGGGATCTATGGCTAGTGGGCCCCTTGATTGCAGAAATCTATGGCTAGTGGGCCCCTTGATTGCAGGGATATATGGCTAATGGGCCCCTTGATTGCAGGGATCTTTGGCTAGTGGCCCCCTTGATAGCAGGGATCTTTGGCTAGTGGGCCTCTTGATTGTATGGATCTATGGCTAGTGGGCCCCTTGATTGCAGGGATCTATGGCTAGTGGGCCCCTTGATTGCAGAGATCTATCATAGTGGGCCCCTTGATTGTATGGATCTATGGCTAGTGGACCCCTTGATTGTAGGGATCTATGGCTAGTGGACACCTTGATTGCAGGGATCTATCCTAGTGGACCCCTTGATTGCAGGGATCTATTGCTAGTGGGCCCCTTGATTGCAGGGATCTTTGGCTAGTGGGCCCTTTGATTTTTCCAGAAAAACTTTTCAAATGGTATTGAAAAATAATGGTTTACAACCATGGCATAAATGTCAGTTTCTAGCTTCTAAAATGGACAACATACCTGTGGCACCTGACAATGTCTCTAAATCAGTAATATTTACTCTTGAAGTCTCTTGGCACCTATCTTATGACTGGTTGGTCTGTTCGTTGATTATATTTATTTCAATATTTGGTATGATGGTTACCTAGAAAGAAATGGCGATGTCCATCAATGTTCAGGTCAACGATCAACTGTTAAGGTCATATGGAGGTCACAGTGACCATTGTATTACTCCAATGATTGTTATAACACTGACAACGTTGAAAAGATGAAAAGATAATTGTCACTTGCTATTTATATGCCCCCGAATAGAAAGATCGGGGGTATATTGTTTTTGGCCTGCCTGTCATTGTATGTGTGTGTGTGTCCCAAAACTTTAACCTTCTTCATAACTTTTGCAATATTGAACGTAGCAACTTGATATTTGGCATGCATGTGTATCTCATGGAGCTGAACATTTTGAGTGGTGAAAGGTCAAGGTCATCCTTCAAGGTCAAAGGTCAAAAAAACAAATTCAAAAACTTTAACCAAAACTTTTACCTTCTTTATAACTTGCAATATTGAACATAGCAACTTGATATTTGGCATGCATGTGTATCTCATGGAGCTGCACATTTTGAGCGGTGTAAGGTCAAGGTCATCCTTCAAGGTCAAAAGTCAAACAAAAAAATCAAAGCAGCGCATTAGGGGGCATTGTGTTTCTGACAAACACAACTCTTGTTAAATTATGACCCTACTATGAACATTCTGGTTACTAACTGACTATGTCTTCATACAATGATTACAGTTGGCTATCTTGAGTTTTCTTATTGTAACATTTTATCAAATAAAAAACAAAATATAAATATGCATACGTCATTTCTCTCAGTACGCAATTTAAATGTCAATAACGTAATGATGATAACTAAAATTCATTGCTTCATTTTACAAAATAAAAGCACAAGGTACCGTTTTGTGTAAAGTCAATTTTTCTAATATCGAGTTATCCGAAAATAAATTTAATAATGGCTGTAAAAGATAGTACTATAGCACAATACGCACTCACTGATGAGTATCAAATGTATGTCAAGGATTTTTTTATTAGTTTTGGAATTTGGTTATGATATATTTAATATCTACAATTTTTAAACTGATGTAACACTTGGGTCAAAGTGTGTATCTGAGTGGTAAATGTTAGAATAAGTGATTTTACTCACTATATCAGCCTTGCTCTCTACTATATCAGCCTTGCTCTCTACTATATCAGCCTTGCTCTCTACTATATCAGCCTTGCTCTCTACTATATCAGCCTTACTCTCTACTATATCAGCCTTGCTCTCTACTATATCAGCCTTGCTCTCTGAAAAGTGGGTTAAATGCATGCACTAAAAGTGTTGTCACAGATCAGGGTTTTTTTTGGCCCGATTTTATAGCCGAAATTCGGCTATGTTCCCAATCCCAAAAAGTATACTTTTTTCCCAAAATGTGGCAAAAAATTCCCAATTAAAAAAAAAAAAAAAAAAATTTTTTTTTTTTTTTTTTTTTTTAGAAAGAAGTCTAATGCGTATTTTATCTCAATTTCAATTCAATTACATCTAACAAAGTATTATATGATTTTGTTCTTTTAATTTGAATGATTATAAAGAGTTATATCAAATTTAGTATTTCCCTAATCAGTGGACTTATCATGTGGAAAAAAAGGCTAATGAATGTATTTTCCCAATTTCATGAAAATGCCGATAAAATTCCCAATTCCAAAGCCATGGGCTATCTTCCCAAAAAGTGGAAAAAAAAACCCTGCAGATTAGCCTGTGTAGCCTATCACAGGCTCATCAGGGATCACACTCTCCACTTTTATTATATTTTTAGTTAAAGATACTCTTGCCCTGACAAGACTTGATGAAAATCCAGTTTAGGCTGAAAGTGTTGTCCCTGATTAGCCTGTGTGGACTGCACAAGCTGAACAGCAGACACTGAATAAGCGCAATTTATATTGTAGTGGTTCTGTTCGTGAAGGGGACACTCTGATGCTGGGTCCATATGACGACGGCCAGTTCCAGCCTGTGCAGGTTAAGACTGTACACAGGCACAGACTGCCGTGCAGGCTAATACAGGCTGGCCAGGCGTCCTCTGTGGCCCTCGTGAATGTGGAGAGAGAGAACCTCAGAAAGGTTAGCAGTCTGTAGCTAGGGTTGTGACAGTCTGTAGCTAGTGGGTGTGACCGTCTGTAGCTAGTGGGTGTGACAGTATGTAGCTAGGTGTTGTGACAGTCTGTAGCTAGTGGGTGTGACAGTCTGAAGCTAGGTGGTGTGACAGTCTTTAGCTTGTGGGTGTGGCAGTCTCGCTAGTGGGTGTGGCAGTCTGTAGCTAGGTGGTGTGACAGTCTGTAGCTAGGTGGTGTGACAGTCTGTAGCTAGTTGGTGTGACAGTCTGTAGCTAGGTGGTGTGACAGTCTGTAGCTAGTGGGTGTGACAGTCTGTAGCTAGTGGGTGTGACAGTCTGTAGCTAGGTGGTGTGACAGTCTGTAGCTAGTGGGTGTGGCAGTCTGTAGCTAGTGGGTGTGGCAGTCTGTAGCTAGGGGGTTTGGCAGTCTGTAGGTAGGGGGTGTAACAGTCTTAAGCTAGTGGGTGTGGCAGTCTGTAGCTAGTGGGTGTGGCATTATGTAGCTAGGGGGTGTGACAGTCTTTAGCTAGTCGGTGTGGCAGTCTCGCAAGTGGGTGTGTCATTCTGTAGCTAGGTGGTGTGACAGTCTGTAGCTAGGTGGTGTGACAGTCTGTAGCTAGTGGGTGTGACAGTCTGTAGCTAGTGGGTGTGGCAGTCTGTAGCTAGTGGGTGTGGCAGTCTGTAGCTAGGGGCTGTGACAGTCTGTAGCTAGGGAGTGTGACAGTCTAGCTAGTGGGTGTGGCAGTCTGTAGCTAGTGGGTGTGGCAGTATGTAGCTAGGGGGTATGACAGTCTGTAGCTAGTGGGTGTGGCAGTCTGTAGCTAGTGAGTGTGGCAGTCTGTAGCTGGGGGGTGTACCAGTCTGTAGCTAGGGGGTGTGACAGTATGTATTGGGTGTGGCAGTCTGTAGCTAGTGGGTGTGACAGTCTGAAGCTAGGGGGTGTGACAGTTTGTAGCTAGTGGGTGTGGCAGTCTCGCAAGTGGTTGTGGCAGTATGTAGCTAGGTGGTGTGACAGTCTGTAGCTAGGTGGTGTGACAGTCTGTAGCTAGGTGGTGTGACAGTCTGTAGCTATTGGATGTGGTAGTCTGTAGCTAGTGGGTGTGGCAGTCTGTAGCTAAGGGCTGTGACAGTCTGTAGCTAGGGGGTGTGACAGTCTAGCTAGGGGCTGTGACAGTCTGTAGCTAGTGGGTGTGGCAGTATGTAGCTAGGGGGTATGACAGTCTGTAGCTAGTGGGTGTGGCAGTCTGTAGCTAGTGGGTGTGGCAGTATGTAGCTAGGGGGTGTGACAGTCTGTAGCTAGGGGGTGTGACAGTGTGTAGCTAGTGGGTGTGGCAGTCTGTAGCTAAGGGGTGTACCAGTCTGTAGCTAGGGGGTGTGGCTGTCTGTAGCTAGTGGGTGTGACAGTCTGTAGCTAGGGGATGTGACAGTATGTAGCTAGGGGGTGTAACAGTATGTAGCTAGGGGGTGTGGCAGTATGTAGCTAGTGGGTGTGGCAGTATGTAGCTAGTGGGTGTGGCCGTATGTAGCTAGGGGGTGTGACAGTCTGTAGCTAGTTGGTGTGGCAGTCTGTAGCTAGGGGGTGTGACAGTCTGTAGCTAGGGGGTGTTCCAGTCTGTAGCTAGTGGGTGTACCAGTCTGTAGCTAGTGGATGTACCAGTCTGTAGCTAGTGGGTGTACCAGTCTGTAGCTAGTGGGTGTACCAGTATGTAGCTAGTGGGTGTACCAGTCTGTAGCTAGGGGGGTACCAGTCTGTAGCTAGTGGGTGTACCAGTCTTTAGCTAGGGGGTGTACCAGTCTGTAGCTTGGGGTGTGACAGTCTGTAGCTTGTGGGTGTGGCAGTATGTAGCTAGGGGGTGTACCAGTCTGTAGCTAGCGGGTGTGGCAGTATGTAGCTAGGGGGTGTGACAGTCTGTAGTTAGTGGGTGTGGCAGTATGTAGCGAGTGGGTGTGGCAGTCTGTAGCTAGGGGGTGTACCAGTCTGTAGCTAGGGGATGTGACAGTCTTTAGCTAGGGGGTGTGACAGTCTGTAGATAGTGGGTGTGGCAGTCTGTAGCTAGGGGCTGTGACAGTCTGTAGCTAGGGGTGTGACAGTCTGTAGCTAGGGGTTGTGACAGTCTGTAGCTAGGTGTTGTGAGAGTAGGTTTTAGTTTATGTTATGGTAGATTTATGCCAATCATATCTTGGCTTCACATGAGGTAAACAATTAAGGTTAAATTGCAGAAAAAACTTGTCAATACTCTTGAAGTCTAGAACTTGGTAAGAACATGTGTTCTAATGATATCTTGGCCAATTTCAAATATATTTCAAGTCCGTTGAAAACATTGCCACAGTGGATGGGGCAGTTTTCCTTATATGGTTCTAGTGTCTGAGAAGATGGTTACACAACACTATGTCTGTATTTCAGGTCATGGTTGTAGTGAGTCAGGAGCTGGTTACACACCACTATGTCTGTATTTCAGGGCATGGTTCTGGTGAGCCATGAGCTGGTTACACACCACTTTGTCTGTATTTCAGGACATGGTCTTGGTGCGCCTGGAGCTGGTAACACACTACTATGTCTGTATTTCAGGGCATGGTTCTGGTGAGACTGGAGCTGGTTACACACCACTCTGTCTGTATTTCAGGGCATGGTTCTGGTAAGCCAGGAGCTGGTAGGTGCCTACCTTGAGTTTGAAGCAGACATCTACGTTCTCTACCATGACACAAAGATCTGCACAGGATTCCAGACCACAGTGCATATAGGAAATGTCTGCCAGACAGTGCAGATAATGAAGATCAAGGACAAGGTATGATTGCATGTGAGCACCGCTCCCAGAAAACCATGCTTAATGCATGTGCCTAAAGTGTCATCCCAGATAAGCCTGTGCAGTCCACAATCAATTTAATTAAATTAATCAAAAGTAATCTCGCACAAATAATGAGTTTGCAATATCAGATAAAAATGTTCCATTACAATAGTATGCTGCATTGTGGCTATTTATGATATAGCAAAAGAAATAGGTATTTTATTTGCTTAACAACCAAGGCTTGTGATATGTGTGCATACATTCTTTATAGGCAAACATATTGATAATTTTCTTATATTGCTGGTAACATTTCTAAAGAGAAAGTCAAATCTTTATTGATAAAAGGACTCAATGAAATCGCTATCAAATGGTTCAATTAAATATTCCTGATTTCTGCTGTTAATTACAGAACTCCATCAAAACCAATGAGAAGGCCCAGGTTGTATTTAAGTTCATCAAACAGCCAGAATACATCCGAGTTGGTTGTCGGCTCCTCTTCAGGCAGGGTACCACAAAAGGGGTAGGGGAGATCATCAAACTGTATCCATACACTGATACTCTAGATCGATAAAAGTTGTTGCCCTTTAGTATAAATTTGATTTAAATAGTTAATTTATTTGTGCAATTATGTCTTTCATTGTGTGCAGTCTGTGACTTGAAATGAATGTCGTAAAAAATGACGCTGTCTTGATTTTTCAACTATTTTAGGAAAATGATTATGCAAATCTTAAATTATTGTTAAAAAAAAGAAAAATGTTTTACTTTGTTTTTGTGTGTTTTTGTTGTTTTTTCCTTTTGTTGCAACTATGTTAAGTGTGTATTAATTTTTAATCTGGCATTTTCCTTAGGTTTTCAGTATTTTGTTAAGATTTTTATGTTAATGCAGTTGCTTATGTATATTTCTTGTGCCATTCACATTTTAGTTCTTTTAATAAGAATTTTTAATTGGTCTTTAAAATCCTAATAATCTATAATGGTAATTATGTGTCATGAGTCCCTTTAAAACCTTGTGTTGGTTAGAGTGTAATTGTTATCCTGTTTAAATGTTAGTGTTTGTGTACTTGTTTTCCCTGCTTTGTATAATTGACATACAAACACGTTCTAAAATAAATACAATCTCATGTGGTATTCTGTCAAAAAAAATTCCTATTTTTATAAGAAATGAGGTCCTGTAAACATAATGATATAATGATTTCTTTTTGTACTCTTAAGATCGAGAATTGTTTTTCGTGAGATATTTTTATTTATTTTATTGTTTGTAATATTCTTATAGCCCGACGAAATTGATATGCACTTGTGAACCCAATAAGTAAAAATATACCTGAAGGTGATTGCAAGGTTAATCTTGGCGAGTTATAACTACATATGCCCCCCTTAGAAGAAGATTGTATATTGTTTTGCTGGATGTCGGTCGGTCTGTCTGTCTGTCGGTAGATGAGTTCGTTTCCAATCAATAACTCGTTGAAAAAATGGCTTGATACTTCACATTTGCATTGGCCTTGGACAGTAGATGACCCCTATACAAATTGGGGTCACTTGGACAAAGGTCAAGGTCAATGTCACAATAAGTGTGAATAATTGTTTCCAATCAATAACTCATCAACAAATTAACCTATTGGCTTGATACTAAAACATGTGATTGGTCTTGGGCAGTAGATGACCCTTATTAGCTCACCTGAGCGATAGCTCCGTCCTCACCTCTCCGATAGTCCGTCCGTCCGTCTGTCTGTAAACAATTTGTAAACATCTTCTTCTACTAAACCATTGAGCCAATTTCAACTAAATTTCATGTGGAGCATCCCTAGGTCATGGTGGGACAAAAGAATTGTTAAAAAAAATTGATCACATAACCAAGATGGCCGCCATGACCATATATGGTAAAAACCTTAAAAAATCTTCTTGTCAGAAACCGCTAATCAGATTTTCAAAAAATTTCACAGGGATGACCTTTGAAGGCTCCCCTGAAAAAGTTGTTCAAAGAAATTTGATTCGTCAAAAAACATGGCCGCAGGAGCTCGTTGAACTTTGCATGTTTATTCGTTTTTGCCTATTTTGTGAAAACTTTCAAAAATCTTCCACATTTTTTGTCCGATCCTTTCCAAATTTGCACAGTGTCTTTATATCAATGAGGACACGAACCCTACAAAAAAATGAGCATTATTGGTCCATGAAGTACAGAATTACCTCCCCTTGAATTGAGAAAATGGTGTTTATGCAATAAAGTCCAAATTTTTCATCCAATTCTTTCCAAACTTGTAAGGATTTAGCATGGTTCAAACAAGGGAAACAACTACGGTTTATGCATGTTCTTTTTTTTTACAGATTTGCCTCCCTTTAATTCATTCAAAATCTCATTTTACAGCAGAGATTCCAAATCTGACCTGTAAATGTGCCCCATATTTACTGCCAGTGCTAGGTTACCTTTTCCCATTTGATCATTCTTAAGTATTGGTCTTGTAATGCTGCTACTGCTTCTGCTACTGCTACTGCTACTACTACTACTACTACTACTACTACTTCTACTACTACTACCACTACTACTACTACTACTACTACTACTACTACTACTACTACTACTACTACTACTACTACTACTACTACTACTTCTACTACTACTACTAGTACTACTACTACTAGTACTACTACTACCACCACCATCACCACCACCACCACCACCACCACCATTACTACTTCTACTACTACTGCCACTACTACTACTACTTTTACCACAACTACTACCACTACTACTACTACTACCACTACTACTACTACTACTACTACTACTTCTACTACTACTACTACTACTACTACTACTACTACTACTTCTACTACTACTACTACTACTACTTCTACTACTACTACTACTACTACTACTACTACTACTACTACAACTACTATTACTACTACTACTACTACTACTACTACTACTACTACTACTACTACACCACCACCACCACCACCATTCACAGTGACAAAAAACGTATTCACACAATGGCTGCTTCTACAACTTATAGCCCATATAGGGGGGGCATGCATGTTTTACAAACAGCCCTTATTTCTATGGGATTTTAACCACAACTGTTCATGTTTATCTCCGACACATATTTTTAGGTCACCTGTCATGAAGTGACACAGTGAGCTTATGTGATCGTGTGATGTCCGGCGTCCGTTGTGCGTGCCTGCGTGTGTCCGTGCGTCCGTCCGTCAACAATTTGTTTGTGTAGACAGTAGAGGTCACAGTTTGCATCCAATCTTGATGAAATTTGGTCAAAATGTTTATCTTGATGAAATCCGGTTTGGGATTGTATTTGGGTCATCTGGGGTCAAAAACAAGGTCACTAGGTCAAATAATAGAACAACCTTCTGTAGACAATAGAGGTCACAGTTTTCATCCAATCTTTATGAAATTTGGTCAGAATGTTTATCTTGATGAAATCTGGGTTGGGATTTTATTTGGGTCATCTGGGGTCAAAAACTAGGTCACTAGGTCAAATAATAGAAAAACCTTGTGTAGACATTAGAGATCACAGTTTTCATCCAACCTTTATGAAATTTGGTCAGAATTCTTGATGAAATCTGGGTGGGATTGTATTTGGGTCATCTGGGGTAAAAATCTAGGTCAAATAAATAGAAAAACCTTGTGTTGACAATAGAGGTCACAGTTTTCATCCAATATTTATGAACTGTGGTCAGAATGTTTATCTTGATGAAATCTGGATTGGGATTGTATTTGGGTCATCTAGAGTCAGGAACTAGGTCACTTGGTCAAATCATAGAAAAACATTGTGTAGACAATAGAGGTCATAATTTTCATCTGATCTTAATGAGTCAGGTGAGCGATTCAGGGCCATCATGGCCCTCTTGTTGAAATTGGGGTCACTGGGTCAAACGTCAAGGTCACTGTCAAAATAAGTGTGAAAATTGTTTCTGATCAATAACTCCTCAACGAATAGACCGATTGGCTTGATACTTTACATGTGCATTTGCATTGGACAGTATATGACCCCTATTGAAATTGGTGTCATTAGGTCAAAAGTCAATGTCACTGTCGCAATAAATGTGAAAATTGTTTCTGATCAATAACTCGTCAATGAATTGACTGATTGGCTTGATACTTCACATGTGCATTGGCCTTGGACAGTAGATGACCCCTATTGAAATTGGAGCCACTAGTTCAAAGCCTTGTTATGGGGGGCATATGTCTCCGGCCGCGGAACTCTTGTTATGGGTTTGTTTCTCAAGTTTTACGCAAAATGATCATGAGATATCCCATTGACATGTTCTTTCTATACCGTATTTGCTTGTGTCAATTTTGAAAAGCAACATAATAATAAGTGCATTGGGCAACTTTATGTCAACTGGTTTGTTGTGAGTTTAAAATCATTTCGTAAATGATAAAATAACAATTTTTATACTACACATTTATTGAATAATTGTAAAATACATAGTTACAAATCATATTTCTTAATTTAAAATCATGAAGTTTGTTGTTCTTATATGTAGTTTTTTTTGTGAGGAGCTGCTAAATATATTAAGTGATCATGTACATTTGTGAGACATCTAATGTCTTTTGTGCATGTTTATGTTCAACTGTTAGAATGTAATAAAATCAAGACCTTGCTCTTCATTATAAAATTACCGGCATTCTGATAAACTGGGCTTAATGCATGTGAGTTAAATGTCATCCTAGATTAGCTTGTTAGGTACGCCATTGCAAATCAGGAACGACACTTTCCACTTTGAATGGAAATTTTTGTTCAATCAAAGTTGTTTTTAAACTAAAATCCTGTCCATATGCAAAGTGTTTTTCCTGATTAGCCCTTGCAGACTCATTAGCCTGTCCTGTGTAATTATATGAGTCGCGTTCTGACAAAACTGGGCATAACGCATGTGCGTAAAGTGTCATCCCAGATTAGTCTGTGCAGACGACACTTTCCGCTTTTATGACATGTTTCGTGAAAATGAATTTTCTTCTTAGCAAAAATCCAATTTGGGCGGAAAGTGTTGTCCCTGATTAGCCTGTGCGGACTGCACAGGCTAATCTGGGACGACACTTTACGCACATGCATTATGCCCAGTTTTGTCAGAAAACGACTCATATTTTTATCATACTGTCCTGTATCATATTTCGATCACTGTTAAACTATGTATTGCTTAACTGTATTGTAATTGTTGAATTAAAGATCTGATTTTTAAAGCCTAATTTTTATAATCCTTTGTGAATTCATATTTTTACTGTTTTGTACATCTTTGATTGTAAGGTAATCATGTAAAGTTTATTGATGTTGTAGTTTCTTTTCGACTGATGTTATTGCAAAATATGTCTCTAGTTCCTTTTATATTGACCTTAGTTTTCAATTTTCATGCAGTGTTATTTACTTAAGTTGTTATGTATGAAGTTAAAAAAAATTAAACTGTGTTATAAGCGTTCTTTTAAATGCCCCTTGTGTCCGAAAATAATATCCGACGATAAAAACATGTGTCATGAAATATTAAAGGGAAGGGTTCACAAAGCAAGGTTTCCAAGTACGATGATGAAACTAAGATATTGTTTCCTATGTGTTAAACTATTTACAACCACATCAATTATCACATAAAACACTGCCCACACCTGATTTCAAAAAATTATATTAGATAGGGGCTAACACATGCAAGGCTATATTCAATTGAGTTTCTGTGTGTAAAATGTCTGTACAATGAACGACGATGCTTGCATAATCCTCCCCACAATATTCGGTTGTTTAAACGTAATGAGCATCATCACGAGAAAACTGTGCTTAATGCATGTGGGTGAAGTATCGTCCCAAATTAGCTTGTGCAGTCCGCAACGGCGTATCAGGCACGAAACTTTCCACGCTTATGGTATTTTTCGCTTAATTGCAGACTGAACATAATAACCTCACACGACACTACGCACATGCATTGAGCCCTGTTTTCCCAGAACGACACTCGCATGTTCATGGAGTTACATTCAATCGTGTGGAACAGCAAAATGATTCAGCAAGGTTTCCACTATCAAGTACCAGTAGGAACATAATACACGTTGAGTTATCCTTAAATCTCGTTGACATACGGTGCATTATGGGGAGATTAAGATAATTGGACGGCTGTCAACATGCTAACAAAGGTTGTATCAAAACATTATTTACTCGCTACAAATGCGATTTATTCGATCTTTGTAAATCGAAATACTGTGGAATCTCTTGTCGCTGTTAAGATAATATTTGTTTAACCAAAGCGTTATCGCAGGCTAAACTTGTTTTTATTGTACATCTAGCACTTGATTCCCACTTAAACCGTCGTGTAAAATTGAATGCAAAATATTGACTTTGACAAGAAAAACACGCCTTATGATATGGCGGGGAGTATAAATCCGTAAAACAAACTCAGTCTCGACATGTGTTAACGTTGAAGTATAGGTCGACTACAACTCTTCGAATACAATCAAATATTGCTTAACATGTTTTGCCAAATGCCTGTGTCGAATCTGTGTGTTTTTCACTTTGCATACTTATTGTAATGCATATATGTTACATTTAACAAACAACTGGAAGTGTTGCATTACTCATTTATACATCATCGAGAAATGTAACGCGCAGTAGAATTCCTGTAATACACTTGAAATGCTCGAGCTCAAATAGAAAACACACATTTGTATATTATTCATTCACATTTTTATTTTATTATTTTTTATTTCTATATCCATGTACAAATCATATACTTAACCGGTACATTGCATGAATAACATTTTTATTTATCCCAAACCCTGTAGCAGAATGCACGTATGTAAAAACGAGTGTACACATTTCAAAATACATGTACTATTACCCCGCGCTATGGCGTCCGCTGCTTTTGTGACGTTTTCTGTGTTGAGTTCAATTGATTTTGCACAAATGTTAGACAGTGAACTGAAATAACTGATCAAAAATGAAACACGTTGTTCAAGCCAACTTTCCGACTTAAAAAACTTGCTGATCAGATGGTCAGTAGATTCGCGGTAAGTTGGTCATGAGGTCGGCGTAAAATCACCTCACTTTTTTACCACACTTATATAGTGCCCTTTTCATACTCGAGATGTGCGTTCAAAGGCGCTGGACATTTTAAACGTGAACTTGAACCACGTGGCATGCGTCTTACAGGACAGTATTATTAATCGTGCTTGACATTGCAAAGAACCTGCGCGAAACCGCTTTATAATCCTTCGAAAGAAGGTGTAAATTGGATTTTCCGAACTGTTAATATTGTTCCAGCGTAATTGACCATATAATCGTAATCCACCAATTTGCAACTCTTCCAGAATATTGACATCTGCATGTAGAGGTCGAGTGGGTCGCAGGCAACACAGGTCCATGTTGTCTCTAACAAAATATGTCGTATTTTTCAACGTAAATTCTATGTATATTACGACAACTTGTTAAGACCTTTTTCGGAAAAAAGTAAAAAAAATAATACATTTTTGTTCATTTATACCGTATCCTTAGTATTTAAATTTATTATATAGGTCAAATGGCGTTGGTCACAGAGTGCGGTGTGTAGGACCTCGTTTAACCCTCGTTTAGCCTGCTCAAGGATTATTGGATTATGAACCATGTTTCTTTTATAATATTACCAAATTATGAAACATCTTTAAATGGTAAAATGTTTTAGCAGCGATCTGGGATAACTGGGCTTAATCATAATGCATGTGCGGAAAGTGTCGGCCCAGATTAGCATGTGCAGTCCGCAGACACTTTCCGGCTACTCCGGATTTTCGCTAAGAACTTAAAAAGAGATTTTACTTTAACTAAGAAATAACCATGCAGGCGGTAAAGATCGTCCCTAAATTAGCTGGTGCGGATTGCACAGGCTAATCTTGGATTATACGCACACGCAATAGGCCCCGTTTATCCAGAGCGAGAGTCTCTTGTTGTTCATTGCGGCAATTCCAGTGGTATTAACCGAAAATGCAGCATTTGCTACCTGTCTGTATGTTCCTCCGCGCGGTGTCCTATTGTCCTATTGCGTAGTATTTAAGCATTCCTTTACCACGTAATTCAAGTATTTATCAACGAATAAGTGGATTTAAACGTGTTTTGTACGTGTTTTATGATGTTTGTATATTTTATGACATTTACTAATTAGTTATAAAAATTAGTGTAAACAATAGAATGTAAACAATTGCATTAATGTGTTAATTAAAGTAAAATACTGTATATGCAAATAACAAATTATATACACATAAAAATACAGTAGATTTACATCTTTCACATTTATTTCAAATACATTTATCCATAACTTGTATATACCGTCAATAAACAGTCAAATTAACGACAAGAATACAACTATGTTAATTGTTTTTATTTATTGTCGGTCAAATAGCTTAACAAATTATCCAATATTTAAAACACGACCGTTAATCACGGGTGCCACCTCTTTTTGAGATGCAATAATAAATGAGCCAATGAAACTTCCGAGGTGGCGCTCAGGCCCGGATGTTTTGAAATTTCATGGATACTTGTACAGGGTTATTAGGTTTTAGATTTGTTAAGCATTTATCGCCTTATTTTTAAAATCGGTCAATGTAGAGCGAAGATTAATTCATCCAAAAATGTACAGAAACATATATTCTCAACCCATTTAAATTCGTGTGAAACTTTATAATTTGTGGCATGGTGGAGTTTTAAAAGCATTTCGATGAGTTTTTCCTGTGTGAAGAGCAAATTTCCACCCAATTAAATCGCTTACGACATCAAATGATTGCGTACAACATTTATTAGATGTTTCATGCACAAAACATTGTTTTCTTGCCGACGTAATAGATAATGTTGCCTTTTTCCAAAAGAGATGGAGCCAATACTAAGGAGATGGCGCTAACGATAGGAGGTGGCGCCAATGCAGGATGTATCAATTAATAGTCATATCGCAATGGCATCATCACATAACGTACGTTTGATAGATAATGTTATTTGTTTTATTTACTTTATTTTTCAACATACATACGAAGGTCCAAAATCTTTACAGAACATAAACACATTCTAAAAGAAATAAGATGTGTTTTTTAATATTTAACTTATCTACTCAAGAAGTCACCAGCATGAATAAAACCCATTGTACGATGCACACCAAAAATTGGTAATCCTCAATAAAACCAATAACTTAATTCTCAACATTATCATAACAGTTCATCGATATCAATATTTGTATACAGCATGATAAATCACGAAATACATATAAGATAATACTTCATATTGAAACGATGATTTGTGTCCGTTAATCCGAAAGCTTAATTTACTAAAAGGCCAAGGTCAACGAATCGTAATAAGGCTCACATACAATGTATGTTGATTTTCCCACTATCAACTCCAAAAAATGAAGATAGCTCGGTCTTTTCCCGTTAACTTTTTTGTATAATACATGTTAAATGTTCTTATTTTACAAAGACGAACATTTAAATCCATCAAGACATTATTAGAAAACTGCTTTTTCTAATTAAAAACGCACGGGACTCAAATGTGCTGAAGTAGTCAAATTATAAAAAAATGCAAGTCCTGTAAACATAATATAAACCATTACATAAAATATTTTACTTTAAAATAGTTATAAATGTGCATTGGCGACACTTTATATTCTGAGCGCCACCTTCTATTCTGAGCGCCACCTCCTTGGCATTGGCTCCATCTCGTTTTGAAAAATGCAAATTTATATATAAGATCGGCTAGAAGCCGATGTTTTGTGCATGCACGAACTTGTACAGGTGCAAAGTAATCGTTTTATGTAATGAGCGATGTAATTGGCTGGGAATATGGTCGTCACACAGGCAAAAGAAATCGATTAGCGTTTACGAATTCTACCATGGCACGCCTTATAAAGGTCCTCACGTTTCCAAATGGGGAGTGATTGTTTGTTTCTGTACACTTTTAGATGAATGTATATTCGCTGAATCTCACTATATTGGCCGATAAAAAAATAATGCGAAATATGTTGAAAAAAACTTGTAAGACCTAATCACCCTGTAAAATTATCCGTTAAATTTCAAAACATCCGGGCCTGAGCGCCACCTCGGAGGTAGCATTGGCTCATTTATTAATGCATCTCAAAAAGAGATGGCGCCCGTGATTAACGGCCGTGTTAAAAGGCATTTTATATTTCATAGCTTCTTTTAAGAAGACCGTAGAGTGAACGTCCCATTTTCATGTCAGATAACTTTGCGCCAACAATTTTTTATTATATATATATATATTTATTTAAATTTTACGCAATCTTGGAGTTAGCATTGATCAGTTGAACTATAAAGCAGCAAAGATTTATGTATCACAAACTATTAACGATATGTAGCACCCAGATCGGATTAAACGCGGTGAAATTAGATACACGTCTAATGAGTATAAAAATTTTGAATTCCTATTTTAGTTCTTATATGCACAATGTCTTCTACATAAAACGAGGATGACATTGTAATTTGTGTTTGAATACTGGACTCTGAGTTTTAATTTCATTGCAATCGTTTGAATAGTGACAGCTTTATCAGAAATAATAAGAGAAGCCTTTAGTTTAACCATGTAAAGAACGATAAAAAAGTCGGAAAAGAAATGATTGTGTGAATGAAATCAATGGATTACATTCCTGGCTGTTGAAACGATACTAAATCTGGTTGTGAAATTAAACGGAAAATTCAGCAAAACACTCGTCTGACAGCGCTTTAATACGTTATTTACTGCTGTCGATAGAAAGGTAATGTATTTATCTGTTTCTTAAAAATGTATTTTTTTCTAGACGCTAGGCATAAATGGGTTAAACAATTGAAATTCATACATTCGCGTGCAATGTGAGCATATACAAAGTTCATGAATCTTAATACTAGTAACACGTTTTGTTCATTTAATCCATTTGAAAGCTACGAAACATTAATTAAGTACAGCAAACAGTTGATGCAGTGTTTTATATGCATTTTCTTTGTATATAATGCTCATGAAAACACAATTACAGTCTGAATTCGTCTAACAGTCTAGAATTTGTCATGTGCATTCCGCACAGGCTTATCAGGGACGGTAATGAGGGCCAAGGCTGGATTTTCGTTAAGAATGGGCCTTTTAAAAATGAAAAATTCCAAAAAAACGGAAAGTGTCGTCCCCTGATTATAATATTAAACACAACCTATCACAATAACGTTTAAATGTTTCAATTGTATGTGCTTATCTTCAATAATAATTCAGCGATTTTTTTCAACTACGAGCGCTGTTACCTTATTAAATCTTTTTAAAACTCACGCTCAATAGATTTATTTGTTTTGGGTGTAAGAATACTTTGTCTTATAAAGAATGATTTGCCGCGTCTTAAGAATTTAAGGGACGGATGAAAAAATATTCGGCCATTTAAATTTCATACGTTGGCCTTATTGCATTAGGTAATTGCCATCGGTTTCACGTGCATGTTATTTTCCGTCGAAGCGGCTAAACACACATGCCTCTTCACTGCGGAATTTAACAATAGCAAGCTAATTATATTGTCAATAATTTTCAATAGTTGATAAAAGCGAAGTCTCCATAGTACCTTACCTGACCATTTCTACGTTCACTGTATTTATTTAAATGGTTTGTA